>NC_052506.1:45905362-46020362 GCF_014356525.2 Nilaparvata lugens | reverse complement strand
TTGATTTCCTGTGCTTTCATGAAGGTAACACTTTTTCAACTAATGCACAGCTTTTACTCTAATACATAGCTTTCCGCAATGCGCAATGACATAGAATTTACGTGAGGGAATCGCTTCAATCTCACATTATTTTACACTGAAGTTTCAAAGTACATAAATAGTCGACCAATAGATTCAAGATTCAAGATTCATTTTATTAACCATCAGGCTACAATTATATAATTAGGCAAGTCATTATTGTAAAGCCGTATTCGACTTTCATGTGCCCAGCTAGCAGTCTGTCGGTAGAGCATGTGAATTTTTGAATATTTTTGATATTCAAGCGCCTGCTGAAATAAAAATACCATATGGTTCTTACCAGCTCTCCAAGGCGCTTATACCAATATTTCTGCTATCAATTGCTGCAAACTGCTGCTGCTTTATCAATCGGCAATCTTTACCGCTACATTGACTAGCTCCACAATTATAGATGTTGAAGAGTTAGATAAATATAAGGATTTCAAATATTGGACAAGACAATAAGGCACAGACATCAATCCAACTCGCTACCATCTGACAAAGGGGTCAGCAGTGTGAGATAATACCGAGTTTGATCAACGACGGCACTTTAATTAGAATTCCTTATAATTTCTATGATCTGTACAATCTGTAGTACTGCTTCGACTTAATACTATGACCCTGTATTTCAGTCAATTTGTTTTCAGAGATTATGTTGAACCATTTAAATAAATCTTGAGAGCATATTATTTCTGAAGATTTATTGATTGATACTGTATATCGCTGATTTATCCAACTCATTCAGCGAAGAATATTGTTGGTTGATGATTTTTAAATAATAATAATAAATAAAAATACTAGTAATAGATTGGTCATGCATGCAGACAGGATAAAGAATGAAAGATACACAATCCAATCAATAAATATATAATTACAATGAAATCAACGAGCAAAAAATGAAATATGAAACAACAAATATAAAAACAATACTGTATGAGAAAATATGTAAGAAAAATATCACAGATGGCTCAATTAAAACTCTTATTCTGCTTAATAGCATCAACTAATAATTTTCATGATTTTTCTATCAGCATAAATATTGAAGACTAGCAAGAACCCGTGCTTCGCAAGGATCTATTTTAAAACTTGACAAAATGAAAACTTGACGTAATGAAATTTTGAAGAATTGAGAATAGGCCTATAACCATCCTTGGTTATTTAAGAATCTATAAGCAAAATTTCAAGTTAATTAGTCCAGTAGTTCAGACGTGATGATGCGTCAAACATAATTTTCCTATCCCGTACGTGCATAAGCCAGCTCTTTATAATTATTCTAGATATTTTATAGTTAACGACTGCAAGAGATAGGACTGTGGAACAGAATAGTGGTGAAACTATGATAGCGCCAGAAGTGTCTCAAACACAATAGTAGGTACTACATGAACTTTTAGAAAGTGATTTGAAAAAATGTAAAAACAAAAAACTGAATCTTTATCATTCTACCTTCATTTAGAGAGGCTTTTGTTTGAGCCGAATGGCAATCTATTTATAAAAAAATGAATGTCTGTTTGTGTATTTGTTTGTATGTTTGTTTGTTCCCTGTAGACTTGAAAACTACTTGACATAACGGCATGAAACTTTGGGAATATGTTGTGGGATGGTTTCTGAACAGAAATTTTAATAGGGGGGCTAATAATAATTATTTATTAATCCATTTTACAGACATATGTTTTCGAAATTTTCGGCCGAGCGGCTACTGAAGAACGGAAAGATGATCATGATTCAAGATCATATTGTGATAATATGATTTAGCATCTCAAGTTACCAGCTGTAATAAACATATCACCCTGTGATAAATTATTGTGTACTGGTATTAAAACGGTAGTTTGGAGTTGAAGTGTAGTTGATTGGTACCAGCTGTTGATAATGGTTCCTTAGAAGACCTATAAATAATTATCACTCCCCCATCATTGAGAAACTGGAAAATGTTGAAAAAAATTATCACTTAATGAAAGAGAGTATATATATATATATATATATTGTATAGTATTCATATTGCATTCATTAATTACTGAAGAATGAAAGAATAATTTACAATTTTTTGAATTTTGCTTAGCTTATATTCATCCTAAAATGGAAAGAATATGGAATTCTGTGTGATTCATCGTACATCGCATATTTCCTGGACCATATATCGACAATCTACAGCTATGAAAACATTGAATATTTTTCTTAGAAACACTGATATAACCTTTTTATTCAATTGAAAACTTTACTGATAGATATTACTACCAATTGATTGAGAAGAATAATATGTTTTCGGAATAATGAATGCTGCATGACTAAGCACATAGGAAGTCCGTATTGAGATGAACATGTTGATTGTCAGATGAATTTCATGATTCACCAAATAAAGTCAAGTGTAACATGATATACATTGGCGGTGCGAAGTTCGCTGGGTAAGCTAGTTGTAAATTAAGCTTTATTATTAATAGACAACGCTGAAAAAGACAGTTTCAATCACCAGGAATACTATAAATCTGTAGAACGTTTACAGGTCTGTAGAACGTGTAAAACACGTGGTAAGCTAGCGCTCTCATCAACGCAAAATCAATTCGAACAGCTAATTGATGAAATTGTTTTAAGCTTTCCAATGATTACAACATATGTTAGAATATCATGTGTCAATTATCTCAGTTCATATGGAGTTCACCTTACCATAAGCTTACTTAATAGGATCCTTTTTCATCCTTTGAAACCCTTAGAGGCAAAATATCTCAAAATCCGTTCTTAGTGCGCGTCTAGCATGTTTGAAGAATATTTGTGCAAAGTTTTAAGCCTGTAGGCCAATCAGTTTGAGCTGTAGTGTGATTTTACATCAAAATTTTCGAAAAGTGCCCTCTCCTGAACCCCCCTGTGCTCGATCCTGATCGAAATTTTTCTGCATAGATCTGATTTTTTTCGTACCTGAACAAAAAGTTCCTCATGACTTTGCTGTGCAATGAACGGTTAAAAAGTGAAAATTTCGGGGGGCCCAGCTCCCTCAGGGGGGGGGGGCAGATTTCTGAAAATCCTTTTGTAGTGGATGTTTTAAGGCTACAATAAACAATTGTGCGAAATTTCAAAGTTTTTAGGCTTAGTAGTTTGGGCTGTGGTGTGATTTCAGTTTGTCGGGGCTTAGCCTTTTAGATATTGGTAGAAGAAGAGGAAGAAGAAGAAGAAGAGAGAAGAAGAAGAAGAAGAAGAAGAAGAAGAAGAAGAAGAAAGAAGAAGAAGAGAGAAGAAGAAGAAGAGAAGAGAAGAAAGAGAAGAAGAAGAAGAGAGAAGAAGAAGAAGAGAAAAGAAGAAGAAGAAGAAGAAGAAGAAGAAGAAGAGAAGAAGAAGAAGAAGAGAAGAAGAAGAAGAAGAAGCAGAAGAAGAAGAAGAAGAAGAAGAAGAAGAAGAAGAAGAAGAAGAAAGAAGAGAAGAAAGAAGAGAAGAGAAGAAGATGAAGAAGAAGAAGAAGAAGAAGAAGAAGAAGAAGAAGAAGAAGAAGAAGAAGAAGAAGAAGAAGAAGAAGAGAAGAAGAAGAAGAAGCAGAAGAAGAAGAAGAAGAAGAAGAAGAAGAAGAAGAAGAAGAAGAAGAAGAAGAAGAAGAAGAAGAAGAAGAGAAGAAAAGAAGAAGAAGAAGAAGAAGAAGAAGAAGAAGAAGAAGAAGAAGAAGAAGAAGAAGAAGAGAAGAAGAAGAAGAGAAGAAGAAGAAGAAGAAGAAGAAGAAGAAGAAGAAAGAAGAAAAGAAGAAGAAGAAGAAGAAGAAGAAGAAGAAAAAGAAGAAGCAGAAGGAAAAGAAGAAGAAAAAGAAGAAGAAGAAGATAGATTATTATGTTGATTTGGCCTGTGATCTGTATAAATGTCCTGTAACAATTAAAGGTGCGTCCACACATGCCGAACCGAACCTCGAACCGCGCAGCAAACCGTGCATTCCTCCGAACATCTTGCCTTTCAACGAACATGAGCATAAGTTTCATAATGTTAAAAATCATTCGCCGTACCGTACTCCGAACCATTCGCCTTGCCGCTTGCCTCTGTTCTAACTGCTCGCCTCACCACACTCCGAACGCTGAACTTTGCAGCCAATCAGAGCCCTCGATTACAATTCGCCGTGCAGCTCGCTCCACAATATTTTGGCTATCCATCACAAGTGGAAAACATGCGAACATGAATACAGTATGGGCAATTTTTCATTTGATTAAATTCATGTTTTGAATAATAATTCATTGTTACGGATGATAAATTGATACGAGCTTATGAATATTTTCTAATTCAAATGAAATAACTTCTGAAAAAAATAATGATTGGATAAATACCAATATTGGATTATTGTTGACCAAGAACTCAGTACATCGACAATTCATTCAATTAATTCTGTATTGATGAAATTATAATCATTTTCTCTATTGATAATTAATTTCATCAACTAACTGAAAAAAGTACTTCAATTTCCATGAATTTATTAATAGAGTTATATAAATCTGAAGTGAAGGTCATATCTAAATTCACAAAGAGTTCGATTCTTGTTGGCAAGATAGAAGTTATTCAATGCAGAAATCATTGTTTTTTTACTAAAAGATAGGATAAAATGAATAGTTCTCTTCCAGGGGGAGTTTTGACAACCAACAAAACTCATTTTTCATTTGAAGAAATAATATCAAAAAGGTGCATAGGACCTTACTTTTTTGTTCAGCTTGCCAAAATACCCCTCATTTCAATATTAAAATTTTCGACTGACTGTACAGTTGAGTCAATCATTCTATCAAGGCTTGAATAATTTTGAAACTTCAATTAAATAAAAATGGTAGAGAATAATTATCATGTAGATATCAACACCTTTATTCAAAGACATATTAACTGCATGCGTTTTCATATTGCCGATACAGCATTGATGAAACTGTAGACGTTTATTCAGCAGTCTTAAAAAACTGTTCTAGCTGAAAAATTAATAATACATGCCACGTGTAGGCTTATACATTCCATCAGGAAAACGAAGTTCAAAACTATGGTTCTCCTAAACATATGTTTTTGAGATAATTTCTTTGATGCAGCTGTTTCACATTCACCATTACAAATTATAAAGAGTTTGTGAAAATAATAATATTTATTGATTACCAAAACAATACTATTATTATATTAATGATAATAATTAATTATTAAAACAATACTCTTATTATATCAATAATAATATTATTATTAAACATATTTATCAATTATCAGAACAATATTATTGAGGTTGAGTGGAATCAGGTAGAAAGCAATAATAGAACAGATGTTCTTTTTAGAATTTCTATAATATTATTTTGTTATTTCCAATGATTACAACATATGTTAGAATATCACATGTCAATAAATAAATTATCTCATTTCCATATGGCACTCACCTTACCATGTTCATAACCTTACTTGATAGGATCCTTTTTCATCCTTTGAAACCCTTAGAGGCAAAATATCTCAAAATACGTTCTTAGTGCACGTCTAGCATGTTTGAAGAATATTTGTGCAAACTTTCAAGTCTGTAGGACAATTAGTTTGAGCTGTAGTGTGATTTTACATCAAAATTTTCGAAAAATGCCCTCTCCTGGACCCCCCTGTGCTCCTGATCGAAATTTTTCTGCATAGATCTAATTTTTTTTCGTAGCTGAACAAAAAAGTTCCTCATGACTTTGCTGTGCAATGAGCGGTTAAAAAGTACAAAATTTTGGGGGGCCGCAGCTCCCTCAGGAGGGCAAATTTCTGAAAATCCTTTCTTAGTGGATGTTTTCAGGCTACCATAAACAATCGTGCAAAATTTCAAGTTTTTAGGCTCAGTAGTTTGGGCTGTGGTGTGATTTCAGTCTGTCGGGGCTTAGCCTTTTATAAGTATATAGAGATTTCTATAGCTCAATCATTCGACTTGCTTCTGCTCATCAAATAGGAGTTTCATAATTTTTAGTATTCCAACAATATTAAGGATTTTAAATATCAACTCTCAGGGTATGAGTTCGGCTGTCAGTGGAATTTAGATAAATGATTTATCTTATGAACTTTGAGCTTCTATAATTTCTATTATACTAATAGTACTGATATTAAAATATGTTAACTGAGCATATCTAATACTTTAAATGGTAATATACAATTAAACATTTCATTTTCATCAATTTTCTTAATAAGATTTTTCCCTTAGTTATAACTATTTGCACAATTAATTTTAAACCAAGCTTGATTTTCAAGTAAAACCTTCGACGAGCTAGCTTTATGAAATTTCTATTAATTCGTTGCACTGAGGGCCCTCTTAAGAATTTTTTTTTCTGTAACTCACGTGCGTAGATTTCTCACAAATTCAAAGATGTGGCATGGATTCGCCTTGTGTGTCCTATGCCTTTCTGGTGGGCTGCTGTCGTCCTCTCCAATGGGGATATTTAAATTGATAACTCATGTAATAAAGCGACTTCACTGAGTTAGGTTCATTACTTATTAGTAGTTGTTAAGATTTGAACTTTGGTAATAAATAAAACGAATTCTACTTATAAGGGAATCAGTCTATTGCTCTCATGTTAATTGGCGTCTTGGTCGGTCTCTGGCAAGCAAGTTGGTCTTCCCTTATTCTCTTTCGACGATACTTCCGATTCTAAATTTGCATAAAATTTGAATATCTTCTCCCATTGGTGGATTTCAATAAATCCGCGATGTCACAATTTAATATTGTCAAAAAGTCCGCAGTACATGAGCATTTTAAGAGGTTATACATAAATATTTTTTTATAATAGAGGCTTATAGAACAATAAATTACTTCCGGTTTTTGGGTCCTCTTGCTCTCTCACTCTAGATATCAAGCTACACCCAACACTATAATTATGTTATATCACTTATAATTCACTTACTGTTATCTGAATCTTATTTTTATAATTTTAATCACACATATTGTAATTTATAATAAATATAACTACTGAATGATACTGCTTGCTGGAACTGTCCCCCAATCTCAGACGCATAGTCTTACTGGGGGAATTCCACTCAATCAATATGCTTTTTGTACTGTTTTTGTAAAAATGCAATTCTTATTTTGTTGAATATCAAATATAAACACTTAAATTTTAATTTATGCTAGATACAGCTTTATATGTACCGTATTCTACAATAATGATAAATTTTTATAATTTTAAAAAAGACCACGTGGAGACTTTTGAATTAATTGTTTTTTATCGCCTAACAAATACTGAGCTCTGATTGGTCTATCACCAGATTTTTGTAAAAAGGTGCTACTGTGTTAGTGCGCCTGATAAAACTAGATCTCACTTCCCTTTTATTTTTATTGTGTTTTCATGATTTCTATTTGCTCACATAGATATAATAAATATTTATACTTGCTTTTTTAAACGTTTATGTCCTTTATTTTGCATGCTATAAGTTACAAAACTCTTTTGTCCTCGTCTTAACGAATGTCACCTACTTGCAATTATTTTGCTAGAGAGTATCTGATTGAATTGCAGATGTTCAGCTTGATCGTTATTGATACAGCCAACATTAGGGGAATGTGGCCTGCATGAATCTCTGTGTTAGTCCTAGGATAGCTCTAAGAGCCTTTTTTACCCCATAGACGCACACCATAACTCAAAAGTGAGTGGAAGAGCCCAAAATAGGTCAATATGAGTGTGTCTAAATTCACACAATTTTTCAGTTTTCTCAATAAATAGATTTTTCGAGATAATTATTTATACAGAAAGATACAAGCATCGAAGCATAAGCAATAAGATAAATTGACTACATTTATTATTTTTCTTGAGTGAACACGCTGAAGTAAGGATGTCTACTCAAAGCAATTACATTCATCGGAATGGTCATCGGGACTGCAGTAAAAAAGTTGTTAGAAAACTAACAGAAGCGACAAATTTGAATAATTTTCACTTAATAATAATAGCGAAAAAAGATATTTTTTGGAGTTAGATGGATGATCAGAAAATAATGAAGAACAAGAAGAAGGAGTAGAAGGTGTAAACAGAGAACCGGATAAAAGTGACAAAAATTGAAAATGAGTTTGATACATAATATTATTGTAATGGTCGCAAATATACTTATAATATTCAATGAAAGTGAAGAATTTTACACTAATACTCCTGGAGAAGTCCAGGACAATAATTCTAACAAAGGGAACCTGCTTAATTTGATCAACTAGTCCATGTTTTAATGAACTCTATCACGAAATTGTTTGGTGTAGAAAGTTATGGTGTTTTAATGAGAAGTTTCAAAACTAGATTCATGTGTAACAAAGTTCTCGATCTTTGGACCAGATTTGAGATTTGAAAACAAATTTATAAACGCGCAAATGTGAGTGAAACCTTGATTTGTTGCAGGTTGACACTCTCTATAATGATTTCACATCTCACTGGCTGCTCGATGACAAAAGCTTTGAACTCACTGCAAACAATAACTTTCTCCATAGATGTTGAAATCCCTTTCTAATTGGGAGAAGTCTCATGCTTCCCGTTCAATCCTCTTTGAGGAGGCAAACTCCCTTGAGGGGTTTTTGCTAACGGTATAAGAAGCTTAGAAGAAACAAAATATAACTGAAGACGTTCATCATTAGAATGATCTACTTTGTGATAGAAGCAGGCAATGGCATCATCAATAATTAGAACATTGGAGATGTTCAATAGAATCATTTGGTTCGAGTTGAATCTCTTCCATCAATTACTATAGAATTCCTTATTCTATTCGCACCTGCTCTAATTAGGTTAATTTCCGAATTTTTTTACATTTATAGTGAATTTTATATATTGTATTTTTTAAGTATTATGTACATTTCATTTTGATTAGATTGCCTGTTTGTATTAATGTAAATGAAATTTGTCTATTTGTATGAGTTGATGTAAAAAAACAGATATGTAGGCTATATGTGAATATAAGTAGATTTCGAATTTCTTATAATAATATGATTGCTATGTTGCCCTCATCAATGGAGATTCCAATACTAAAAAATCAGGAGAATACTTGACAATAATATCGATGTCATTTGTGCAATGTGCATTTGAAGTGGGATAGTTCATTATTGAGCTGAGCAGCTAACTTGCCATTTTTAAATAAGAATTCCTATTTTAAGTTTTCCTATTTCTATCTTCCCTATTCCTATTCCTAGTTTTCCTATTCCTATTTTATTCCCATTTTTAAGTGGACTGAGTTTGTTAAAATTTCAAACAGGTGACACCAGATACTTGTGGATGAGAAAACTGCGTGATGTCTACTGTTCACAGAACTACTAGTACCCTGGAAACAATTAGCAATCTTATCCATAGAGAACCAAAGATAGATTACTCATTGGGTCGTGATTCAGAAGTCTGCTCTCCGTTTTACTGAAGAACATTTCTGATTTAGATAATTTACTTTTGATATTTTTGTAGGGAATCATATGCGGCAGCTACTGTATTCATTTTAAAAGAGTAATTCATTGTATTTCTCATTCACATAATGAGCCGTATTACTCTTACACCCCCATTTGAAAAGTATTTTTGGAAATGGTGAACTATTAGTCCTTTGCAAAAATGTCTCATGAATTCTACTAATATAATGCTTGCGCGTAAAACATGTCACGACTGCTACCTAGACGAAATAGCACTACTTGAATGTCCAAGTTCCATGTTTATTTTGAAGCGTAGCAAAAAGAAGATGTCAGATAGTGAGCATTCAAGTTGAAAAACTACAAGAAGTTAGTATGAGAATGAGGAGACTTTGAGATAAAAGCAACATCGATCTGTCACTCAGCAGCTTAACAGCTGCTGGAAATTATTTTTACAGTTTTTCAGAAAACGAATCCGACATCACTCTCCATGTCACTGTGTAGTGTATCTTGGCAATCGAGATTCAACACAAAAAGTAGTTGAGAGTAGAGAGTAAAGTAAATTAGTTGGTTGAAAGAGTATCGTTACTCTGATTCGAGAGAAATATTATAAGCTTTATCAATGGGGGATGGAGATTTTTACTAGAACAGTCATTCAATATCAAGAAAAAATATCCAGGATCATCTTTCTTCTAACATTTTTTCTTGATGTTTTAGTTTTATGATGGATCTGTTTAACCTTACAGTATCACAATGAAGCACAATATAACTCTAGTAGCCCTAAAGTTATAAATGAGCACTGAATGTGTTCATTCTTCTAGAGCCTAGGGGTGAAATTTTTTCTTTCTGCTATTTGGAAGTGAATAATGGTATATTACTCCAATAACCATCCAAAAGTAGATGCTAAAGCCCATTCATTAGAATTAGAAGCTGTTTATTGTAGTTATCCTTACTGAATCTCAAGAATCTTCCAGTGGAACCCTACAATATAATATATTTCACAATTTATAGGTGAGAATAGAACGCTTCTTGTATTGACACTTGAATGTGTGAAACAATTATGGGATGTTTAAGTGAAGTTGCGTTTGGTGGCGCTGTGTGAGGGGGAGGAGGGTTATTAATGAGTAATGTCTGACAGACGGGTGCTTCAACGACTCCTTTTGATCCCAAGTAAATAGTTGTACGATCAGTTAGCAAACAAACCCCATTTCAGTAATAGGCTTCCTTTCTCGCAGATACACACACACACACATGCTACAGTTGCGGCTGTGAACATGTTGCTATTAAATCATTCAGAAGTCGTGTTATTATCTAGTGGAAGAAATGCCAGGAATATAGTTGTTTGGATTCAATAGCCACGCAATTGAAGGATTATCTTATTCGGAAGAAATGCCAGGAATATAGTTGTTTGGATTCAATAGCCACGCAATTGAAGGATCATCTTATTCTCGTATAAATTGTATAATCCAAGAATTTTATTTTATAACTAGGGTTTCTGAAAGCACCATTTATCATGACTCAGAACGTCTGGTTAACTCGTAATCATTTTGATCACTTGTAATCAGCGGATTGAGTCTGAATCTTATCAACTTCCTTTTCAGGTCCCAGAAACTGAAATAAGATTTTCGGGTTCCTCGATATTTATGTTCATCATCAAGAATGAACCTTCAAACCCTAGTCTTGAAGTTCAAAGTTGGAAAGAAATTTAATTAACTTCAAGAGATAGAATTCCCTGAACTTGAAAATTGATAGAAATTAATATAGTGGAGCAACCAAGAGATTTCCGGCTACGTCTATTTTGCTAGATTATAAAAATGATCTACATTTCAGTGCGAAAACTAAACTTCGAGTCAAACTAAACTACAGCGTGAGTGAAAACCAAACTACAGTGTAAAACCAAAATAATATTTATTTCAGTAAACGGTAAGAGAATGGCTGATCAATGGTTGACTCCCACAAAGCAAATTTGAACTGTTTCTTATTCCGCTCTGGTTCAAATCACTAGCACTTGCGAGAACACCCGTCCAACAGCATTTGCAATATTTTGTCAGTTGTTGATGATTGCTCCTGTCAGAGACACTGCCAGTCTGTTTTGTATTGGATGAATTGTATCAGATCTGTTGCTCATTGAAGAAATACCCCACATTGAATATCTTTGTTCCCTTATGAGGAAAGATGGAGAAGTTATTATTCTGATGTGACAGAACCAACCAACATGTAAGCAATTCGCTGCAGCCGACATTATTTTTCCTATTACAAGTGTCAGCAGAATTTGGACTCTTAAAAAACATAAAATTGGTTTGTTTTAACTAAGATATTATTCAAATAACAGAAAACAGGTAGCTCAAATATAAAACCTGACTTATTTCCCGAAGAGTTCTACAAGAAGAATGAAGAGTTCTACAGTTGATGCTGTAAGAATCTCAAGTTTACATTGAAGTAATGGTCCTCACTTCTGGAGGTGTTTATCTGCTCCGATTCGCCTCTCTATCGAATAACACATTTCCGTTCACTGGGAAAATGCAATTTAAACATGGCAAGAGCGTGGAGAGCTGGTAAAAAGTAGTGATAATGATGAGGGATCTGTCTTTACAAATCACATCGATCTCATTTCTCTCGTTCCAACAACGGAAATATCCATGTAACAGCTCAGACCTGGAATGCCGGCTAGTATTTTAAATTACAAATGGCATAATAGGTACTGCCTGCAAAGGAGAGCAGCGATAGTGAGAATATTTTTGGAAGTGGTATTGCACTGGTTTAATCATTCATTATCATATCAAAAAATCTCCCTTAACAAAAGCTTAGGACTGACTTATAGCACAAATACAGGATAGTATGTAACTAATTTCAATTCTCCAAATATTTCACTGTAGAACCAAAAACTATAGAAATTTTCCAGCTAGATACAGCATTTTCCTCAGCAGAAAATATGTTGAATGAGAACAATAATCCTTTACCAATAACGTCGATTGAAGTTTTTATAAATCACTATCAAATATTTATCATCGAAACTCAATGAAATAAACTGTTAAGATTGTCTTTGAAGGATAAAATCAAATTCTATAACAACTGCGATATCCACACAGAGAGAAAATTGATCATTAATCATTGAATGACAATTACATATAGGTTCATGATAGTCTAGAGTTTGTCAATAGAGATTTTGATAAGAGACATCATAGGATTTTAAACGATTATATGAATGAATAGCACCTTGGGGCGATTCTTTGTATTGGCTTCATAAAAAACCACTTTCTTTAAACTATGTATTATGAAGGGTCAGGGCAGAAACAGCAAACTTTCTCTTAATAAACTACTTATCAACGTTTACCGTTACTGATAACGATATTCCATTGAATCTGTCTCTTCCATTCAATAAATTGAGAGTTCATATTATTTATTATATTAATTATAAAAACTATTGTATTAAAACAGCATTTATAGGTTAAATCAATGTTATGAAGGCTTCTAAAACGCTTGAAGGCTTAAAGCCGAGTTTACACCAAAGTTATTAACACAATGTTAATAACTTAATCCATATCGATTTTATTGGCCTAAACGAAACTTGACAAACACATATGATCATCATGTGTATGATAAGTCATGTTCAATACTTCAATCTGATAGAATCTATAAGGATTAAGTTATTATAATTTTGTTAATAACTTTGGTGTAAACGCAGCTTTAGAATACTAGCATAGATCTGAGATCAACCAGGCCTTGCGTATTATATGAAATAATGTGAACGCATGCCATTCATTATGAATTATTATTTCTACTTCATTATGGAAAAGGATGAATGAATATACAATGATAAATTATTCGTAATTATTAGCACAATAAATGAATTTATTCTTGAAAAACAAATTATGAAATGGATATATTATATTGATGTACAGTAACAACAAAAAAGTTACAAATACACTTTGTATGTGAGTCTAAATTGATAAACGGTATTATTTAATTTGATTACATTAATTATTTAGGTTATTAACAAATAAATATTGAATGGAAGCGATCTCGCTGGATTTGTTTCTCTTTGCATGAAGTACCAATCAGAGGACAAAGAAAGGGATACCAAAATTTGAATTGTTAAAATAAAACACAAAATGTCGAAATCTTCATTGTTATAATCTATCCGATATTGGAGTTAATCCGTACGGTTTAATTTGAATTGTGTTGATATTTGAATGTATTTATTTGTCCTATAATACCAGGTGAACACCAACGCGGAAGTTTTGTTGCGGTGCAAATTCAATTCGCAGAACTTGCCGTGCGGAAATTTAATACCATTGCGGTGTATGCAGGCCCGGCCCCAGGGGCGGGCGGACCGGGCGGCCGCCCAGGGCGGCAGGTTTTGGGGGCGGCAAATTTAAAGTAACGGAAAATTTAAAAATACAAATAAATAATAAATTCATAATATCAAATGTGAATGGTAAAATTAAATAAGAAGCTTTCCAACCTTGAGCTAATGAAGACTTTTCCAAGATCAACAATGTCCCAGGAATGTGTGAGTGGTCTAGCGAACATAAAATAGTTCAGGCCCCAGATCTTGAAGAATAATTGGTTAAGGAATTTCCCAATGCAAAGGTCAGACGAGTTCTACCATAGAGAAACAATAGCATAAGTAGATATCCCTTGGCATAGGGCGTTTATGTTGCAACTTTTACTGTTATCTCAAGCCGATAGCCCACGTAGTTCTTTCCCGTGAAGCTTTATGACGCTGGTAGGCTCTCATATTGTGCCGTTCATACACTCTTACCCGGTCAAAACCGTAAAAATCAACAATAATCGACTTGGGATAACAGTAAAAGTTGCAACATCTACTTACGCTATTGTTTCTCTATGGTTCTACTCAATTAAACACGTGTGTTAAACAAACTTGTAGAAATTGTAGTTTCAATTACATAGCAAGTTAAGTAGGCCTAATACTATGTTGCAGTCTACGTCTTAACGCTGTGCAAAGGCTGAAAATAAACTTTCTTGTACTGATGATATTTTTCAAAGTTTTTCGATTTGTATGTATCAAAATGAAAAAGTTTTCTTTGGAAAACATTTTTTTCCGATCATTACTTTTTGAGATATAAGCGCCTTAAGTTTAAATTTTTGGGAATTTGTTTTTATTTAGAAAAATTCACTACAAATGTGGTTACTGACGATGACAAACTCATGGTTTTACTTTCGAACTTTACGGAGCAGAAAATCAACCGTTTGTATGTGTATGCAATGAAAGCAATCGAAATCAGATCTATGATAATAAACACTTGAATAATGTCCGATAATTATAGTCAGGGAACAGAGGTTATCATTGAAAATATTAAAAGTACTCGATGCTCATTTTAGACGGTTAAGTGGGGAATGCATTGAGCTGAATAAAGTAAGTTTGATGGGGATAGATTGAGCTCTAAAAATAAGATAGTTGGAAGAGATTATTGTATGCGTGATGGATTATTATATAAAAATGAATTATTGGATATATTTGTCTGGAATTTATTATTGTTGAAGTTGATACTGGTGTTACTCGTTTCGTTTATAAAATACGAATAGGTAGATATTTAAAAATAAATGTTATTATTGTTGATTACTATAAATGGTATTTTATTAGTATGTAAGAAATGTAGTATTGGATAAATTTTATGTAAAATTCATTATTTTTGTAGTTGAACTGTTATTGCACGTTTACAAAATATGTATAGGTGGATATATAATACTGGAATGCTATGATTGATAGATATGGAATTGTTATTAAATAAACATGTACAGATAGATATTTCATTTTAAAATTTCAAATTTTTCGAATGTAATAGATCTATTCTTCTGTATATTATGAACATATACTTACTAAAGTACTCTTACTTGTGATATATATTTAAAACATGATTTAAGACATACCAGTAATGTGATATCATGGAATGTGATGACTGTATTCAACTCAACTCGTTTGTATTAGCATATGTGCTTGAAACAAATAATTTTTTTATTTATTTAACTTCAGGCGCTCATGTCTCAAAAAGTAGCCTAATGATTGGAAAAAAATGTTCCCCTAAGAAAATTTTTTCATTTTGATAGCTTGATCCTTAAGCGATCCTTGATTGTGTCCTTAAGCGCGCCTCTCCCATAGGAAATACTGAAATGAAGTGCATCTAACGGGTGATTCTCATAGAACATGATCTCATGAATCATATCATTGTGCAAAATATCACTGTGAGGACAATATAGATGGTGATGATGGTTGAAGCTAAAAATGAGGTGTTTTTCACAATACAAGGAGCATTGTTGTCAGGTGTACCTGGAAATCTATATGAGATAGAGCGCTCTACATAGTCTCAGATTGTAGAGCACAAAATTACGCCCAGAGGGATTTTGAATTTTACATCTAGATTGTAATCGAGATTGTTGATCAATACTAAAAATGATCAAAATTGATTTTTTTTTTAAATATCACTCATTTTTGAAAAATCATAGCTCAGTACTCATTGGAGTTCGAATGATCTCATTTCATTCAGAATTTTATAATCTTAAAAGAAGGCAAGAGCAAATTTTCCTGTCTGATAACTGATTTTGCCGGAAATAGCTGAAAACTGGAAAATGAACCTGAAATACGAGGTTTTTGGGCCACTCTGTATATAGCACAAGAGAATTTTGCATGGAGAATTTGGTTCTGAACCTCTCTCTACTTATAAACTCTGTGAGTATTAAGCAATGAATCTCACAACACTTCAAAAGATAAAAATTATATATGAGTAATTTGAACACGTTTCAGGCTCCACATTCCACAAATATCACTGAGTAGTGTAAGATTAGCTATTTGGAATGTGGAAAATTAGTATTTTTAAGTTCGTGATAGTTGTTACGCTCACTAGTTGTGCTCACAGTTGATCCAAAATCAAGATCTTGATCATTTCTTATGCACAGAAGTATAGAAACTTATATTATTCAGTTATTGCGTACTCATAAGAATGCTCATATCTGTTTTTTTCCTGTGTGATTTTGAGCTTCTATAGATGATTGATTGACAACATACTTGATACTGAGTGGTCTGCTGTCAACATGTTTCTGGCTCAACAATAATGAGGATAATGAGAAGTTAACAAGCTTGAGATGAAAAACTAGATTCCGGTTGGTTTATAACCTACGAGAAGTGATTTTCAAAGCAAGAATCTCATTACTGAAAGTTACTGGTGCTGACCACCAAACAAAGTTCTCAGCCGTTCCTGGAGTTCTATTCTAAACGTTATTCCTAATACATATTCTATGGATAGTTTATCATTCACAGCAGTGGTTGATGGACCAATCATACTCTTGAAAAAATATAAGCCAGTTTCAAGGCCAGTCTCAATAAGCCAGTCAAGGCATTACTGAGAAAAAAAATTAAGCTTTCTTGTATTGTGTATTGGAAAATATATATGAAATTGTCATATTCTCCCACCAAATCTATCTTGATAATAATTGATAGTGGAGTAATAAAAGGGAATGACGGGGATAAAAGTGTTATTGAAGTAATTCTTGTTACTGCACATGACAATACGTCAAAAAATGATAGGTGAATGGTCTTGCTGTTTATTGAATGCCCGTTTAAATATTTTATAAACCAACTAACAATTAGATGTATAGCTATGATACGAATGAAACTTCAAACCCCATCTAAATTTCAATCAACATTTACGGATGCGGCAACAACGAATCCAATCCATCGGCGTAAAAAAACAAAACATTCTTTTTGTAGTTGGGCAGAGAGAAGTTTCCGAAATACTCTACTTGGCTCTCATCCAATTTAAGAGATGTTCTCCTTTGAACTGCATTGGAGAGAATAAACCTGATAGGGAACTAACGAGGAGACGAGTGAAACTGAACACATCCATTTAAAGCTAAATAGGAGAGGAGGGACACAAAGCGAGGAAATGGCAGAGGGAAGAAGACGCTTAGTAAGACAAAGTGAGAGCCTCAGGAAACACTGGTAGAAGCGTTCGCACAATACTCCCTGACAATAACTAGGCTACAGACCCAATCGATAGCTTTGACTAGAATCGTACTCATCGAATCATTGGAGCTCATAAATTATTTCAACGACAACGACCTACTTTGGGGATCGGAAGACCGTTGTTGCTCGTACCTCTCCCGAAAATTGGGCTTTGCAGTATGTTATTGTGAATCTATCCAGTTCTCAAATATAATAGGAATAGCATTTGATGTGACCTTTGACTACAGAAGTCGTTTGCATCGATCAGATGAAGATTTGATTTCAATTAACTAGTAGTTTCCTCTTCGACGTCAAATTAGGTATTTCAAGTTGCTGATCATCTAAGTATAACTGAATTAGTAATAATTTATGAATAATATTGATTTTCATTGGAATAATAATATACATTCTTTATTTCATGACACCATAATTTAACCACAACATACAGCCCAAACACTGGTTTATAGCTAACGTGTATAATTATAATAGCCAAATTATTGAACTTGAAGGGTTTTTGTGACTGACCTATGGTGTAGATAGCGCCATCCAGCTGGAACGTTGCACTCTCGCACTTCTTGAAGATCTTCTGCAGGCGTTTGTCGACTGCGCCAGGTGGCCCGGGTGGCGGTTTGGAGCCTGAGGCATTTGGGCCAGGGGGCCCAGGGTGCGGCGGGCCCCCTCCAGCCGTGCCCCCGGGGTCTGTGGGGGGCGTTGGCGGAGGGGCCGCCCTCTGGCGTCGCGGTGACAGTGGAGTGTTCTCCGTCATCTTAATTGTCCATTCTCTGATTTTATCCGTGGTTAGACCTTTTACTGCAACCGCGACGGACGAAAGTTATCAGCACTAGGGCTGAACGTTGGTGCCCTTTTCAAGCGGGAAATTGAGCAGGTAGAGCGAAAGCACAGAAAGAAAATTATTTAGCGCCAAAACTCTCCAGCGAAATAAAAACATTGAAAAACTTTCAAACAGATACGCACACATTCACACACCCACACACGACAGTAGTAAACCAAGCTTTGATGAACTCGCATGAATGTATCTATCTATACATGTTCAAATGTATTCTTTACACAGATCCTATTCAACCACAGGCCAGCCATATCTCTATGGAAATGTACATTTTGATTGTTTGCCTTTCTTGAAGCCATGCATTCAGGCGAATGATACACAAAAATTCTATGAACTAGGAAGACTCCTACTGAAAACTTGGAGTAATAATAGAATAATGTCCAGGTGGTGCTGATTCTACCACCAAACAGCAATAGATGATAATATTCCATATATACAAATAGAATTACAAGGCATTCAATACTACCAATAATACTGAGATAAAAGCAGGGTGCAATAGAACTTAATAGGAACAAATGGTCTCAATGTGGTGTGAAGAAAACTAACTGCTTTCTCCTACAAAAAGTTCAAATGTGTACAGAAATATGAACATTATTTTCTTTGAACCTGAATCTCAAACGAATTAATATCATTTTCATATTTTGTATAATAAGAAGCAATGATATATATCATGATATAATGATAGTATATATTATATTGATATGAATGATATTAATTTGTTTGAGATTCATTTCCAAATATACGTTCCGAGTAGTCAACCGAATAGATATGTATTAAGTTGATTCATTATACTACATTAGATTTCAAAATAATATTGTTTACATATTATTATGTAATCAATTCATTCAAAACTCGATGGGTTGAAAGAGCATGAAAAATGTAAGTATTCTTTGAGCCAAAATCAATATTATATCCATATCAGTTCATAGAGCATGTAGACAAGAACATGAGACATTGAACTATAATGTGGTATAGAAGTAACCAGTAGAATCCATTAAAAGCAAAGACTTTTGTACCTTCTACTGGAATATACATGGTGAATATATTTTTCTCGTTTCCTTAAGCATTGTGGATTTAAAAAAAGTAGTTCAAGTATGTTATTCACATTACATAACAAGTACGAATTATTCTACAACTCATCTAAAAAATCTTGTAAGTGAGCCTTTCAACGAGAATCGTGAAGATAAAATAGTTTTCTCAATTGAGATACAGTAATTGTAATCAGTGAAATGTTATCATCGTAGGTGTAGCAGCTTGTGACTCTATTAACATTTGAGTTAGGTTTTGTTTTCTGACAGAGTTCGACAGTAAATTTGTTACGTCACAGTCTTACGTGCAAAGGTGTGAACAAAGCTGATTGCACTTGGCTGTAGTTATTTTATTGTACAAAGAGATAAAACTCTCAACAACACTATCAGTATGCTTAAACGTTCTTCAGAATTAGATAATAATAGTTGAATGGAATCAACATTCAGAAAATAAGCATAGAGTTCTCATTATATTATTATTTGCCTCATTCTTTGAGTGCTATTTATCCATGAAATTCTAATGATAGTATAATTCCAATCAGAGCTGAATCATCATGATGGTAGCAGGCAATTTCTACATTCCGTTCATAGTAGAAAGTCACAAAACTCACAACTCTATGTGAAATTGAATAGGCATAGGCCAAGTTGATAAGTAAAAAGCGAGGAACGTGTTAAATGGGCTTAAATTTGTGTTAAATATTTTGTGTTTTTTCATGTTAAATATTGTTATGCATCTACATAAATTGGCGGAGCTTTGAACATATCAATGTCCATTCTTCGGAAAGAATATTCAAAATATGCTTCCCACTAACTCTCTACCAAAAATATGTTTTATATAATATATATACAGAGTGATTCTAAATTATGGTAAAATAATTTAATACGTGATAGTACAGGTACAAATAAGAAGAAAAATTCTTATAAACATATATCCATAAATGCTTCATTAGCGAGCTATACAGGATGAAAGATTTCGCCCGGAATTCAGTTCCTCTGATGAAATACACCGATGCTGAATTGTTTGGGGACTAGTTTTTGAAAAACGTATGCTGGATTTATATGGAAAAATATCTGAAAAATTGAATAAAACTAGTCTGGAAGCTGTAGTGTGAGTAGTTTTTGAGAAAAAAGTTGAAATATGCAAAAAAATCTAAGTAGAAAAACACAGACTTCTACGTTTGATGCCCAATAACTTTCTTTAATGATCAGTAAACAGATAATTTTTCGCAATAAAAATTGTAGAGAATTTAATTCTGAAAAGAATTATGTGAGCTGTATGAACTAAATTTTAATAAAAGTTGAATAAAATGTATTCTTATGTAGTACATTACACCACAAAAATTTGCTGTTTTATGAGAACTAATCATTCATAAGTTGTAGCTGATTGCAAATAAAATACTCGGGTTTTTTTGAAAAAAAAAATATTTTTATATGAAAGTAACATATCTTAATGACATCAAACTCATACCAAAAGACTAAAGATGATGTTCAAAGTGACCTCCGTTGTTCTGAATGCATATGTTATGACGTCTTCTCATTGATTGTCGGACCCGTTCATATATTCCAGGAGTCTGCTTTATCATTTCTATTCTGTTCAAAATCCTTAATCGGAGTTCTTCAATGGTATCAATTGGAGTATTGTATACTAAGGTTTTCAAGTGTCCCCAAAGATAAAAATCCAAAGGATTTAAGTCGGGTGACTTAGCTGGCCATTGTACTGGCCCATCTCGGCCTATCCATTGATTTGGAAAGCTGTGATTCAGGTGTTCACGAACAGCAACAATGAAGTGTGCACACAAGTTTTGGCGCAACTGAAGAGGTACATCTTCAAGCTCGAACAGAAGTAGATGATCTCTTATGATTCCTGCCCAAATGTTTACTGAAAACTGATAATTAGGATGATTAGGACGATTAGGATTGATGGCATGAGGATTCTCATCTGCCCAAATATGTTGGTTGTGGACGTTAACGATAGCTGTTCTTGTAAAGTGTGCCTCGTCGGTAAATAAAACTGTTGTTAAAAAGTTTGGGTTAACAAGTTTTACTCAAAACCATCGGCAAATACCAGCACGGGGAATACAGTCTCGTGGCAATAGAGTATGAACTTTCTGGAGGTGGTATGGATGTAATTGTTGCTCTTTTAGTATCCTCCAAATAATAGATTGATTGACATTAAACTGCACTGACAATTCTCTCGTGCTCTTCTCTGGATGTTCATAGATTTCATTGAGAACTTGTTCTTCTAACTCAACAGTCATAGTAGATCGAGGTCTGCCTGCATAAATGTGCTCTTTGGATATCAAACAGACGTTGATGAATAGTGACAGAAAACCTTGAACTTGGACATACTCAATTAGGAAAATTCTCTTGATACAAAAGTCTTGCTTCAGTACTATTACAGTAGTGTCCCATTCCATTCATTAAATGCATGACAGCTAATTAGGAGTATGAATAATGTCTAAAATTACCTGCCATTTTTTAAAAAGTTAACACTTGACACAAAAGCGAAGTGAAATGGTTACAAATAACTAGTTAATAGATTAAACAAAAAACACAGTGCGGTTACAGTAGGCCTAACTTACAGTTTGTTGTTTTGTTCAACAGTGAGCTAAAATATTTCTGAAAATAATTTTCAGTTGATAATTCCTTATAAATATTTTCTCATTCAAAACAAAATAAATCAGCTGTTTTTAAACAGCTGTTATTGAAATCCATGTTTTATTTGCAATCAGCTACAACCTATGAGTTATTAGTTCTCTCCTCATAAAACAGCAAATTTTTGTGGTGTAATGTACTACATAAGAATACATTTTATTCAACTTTTATTCAATTTTAGTTCACACAACTTACATGATTCTCTTCAGAATTAAATTCTGAAGTATTCAAAATAAATAAAATGTATATACAATTTATTCTATAACAGGTTTATAGGTTTGTATTGGTGGGATGGGTGAGGGATGGTTGTCATGTGATCTTCTAGGACTGGACAGTTTCAGTCATTTATTCCAAAAGATGTTTTTTAAAGTCATGATGAAGCTCGCTCGGCTCTCGATGGACCTGATAGAAACAGGAAGTACATTCCATGCACGACAGGCACTGACTAAAAAGGATTTTGTGAAAATAGTGGTTCGATGGTTGGGTATCCTTAAAGTACTTTCCCCGGTTCTAGTATGTGAAGCATCCATCCTCCTACCTTCAGAAACAAATTTGAAATCATCTTTGAATTAGTTCGGATTTCCATATTTCGAGATATCTCTAACAAGCTTGACTATTCAAAAACGTGTTTGATCAGGAAGCTTCAATGTTGAACTGGCAATGTGGGCAGGGGTGATATTTTCATGACATTGAAGAGAGTAGAAGGAATGTAGACAATAATTTTGGCAACTCTGTAGTTTATCATTCAGAGTGACTTGCATATTGTTGAGAACAGAATTACAATACGTTAAATGTGGGAAGATAAGAGATTGAACCAATAACAATTAAATGTTACTAGGGAGGATGTCGTGCATTTTCTTCAATGAATGCATCACTGAAAATACCTTTATACATGTTTTGTTTACTTGTTCTGACCAGTCAAGACTATTTTTCATAATAATTCCCAAATTTTTCACTGCGCTACAGTAAGGAATGTCATTACCATCTACACTAATTTTGTGGATCGATTCAAGGTCAATATCGTTTATAAGACGAGAATATCCAATTATAATGGGTTGTGTTTTGATAGGATTGAGATTAAGGCCATTTTTCTTTGTCCATTGAAATATCGAATTGATATCTTGATTCATAATTTCAACTGTTCCATCTATTTTTGTTATGGGACAGCTTAAATAAATTTGAAGTTCATCTGCATAAGTATGGAAGCTGGAGAACTAAATAATGGGAGAAAGGTCATTAGCATACAAAGTGAATAGGAGAGGGCCTAAATTTGAACCTTGTGGTACTCCATGCATAGCATTTTTCCAATTTGACTTGTTGTCACCAGCATAAACACATTGTTTCCTACCTAAGAGATAGGATTTGAACCAATCTTGGTAGTTGTGACTAAAACCAAGAATAGTCAACTTATTTGAAAGAGCTTTATGATCAACAGTATCATATGCTTTGGAAAAATCAAATAAAGTGAGGATGGTGCATTTTCTTAGGTTCATAGCTGACCTTATATCATCAGTGACATGAAGGAGAGCTGTCTCAGTTGAATGGAATTTCCTAAAGCCTGATTGAAAGTTATTAAGCTTTCTATTGTCTAGAAATTTTACAACTTGAGCATCAATAAGTCTTTCTAGCACTTTGGACAATGCAGGTAGAATACTGATTGGTCTGAAATCCTCAACTTTATTGAGTGATGCAACTTCATTTAGAGGGCGAACCAGAGCAAACTTCCAGTTTTCAGGGAAATTGCCTTCTTCAAGTGACTTGTTGAAAATGTATGTAATGGTTGGAAAACAGCAAATAACATCTTCTTGATAAATCTAATAGGAATTTTGTCTACACCCATAGAAATACTATGAATAGGTATGTTGAATTGCTTTGAAAGTGTCTTCTTCTGAGATTGGGTGGAAATGAACGAAATGATAATTTATATCGTCCAATGGTTAATCAATTTGGGTATTTGATTTCTGTTTGCCAAGCCCGAATTATTTTATTCCCTGCCAGAGTGATTGAGAGTCTTGCCTATTGTTTGTCATGAACGAATTCAATTACCTAATCTTTGAGTTCCGTAATTCCTGTTTGACTATTTCTAAGGCTCCTATACTCTATCAAACTGTCCAAGTCGAATGTCTTTTTAAATTTTCTATGTGCTTTGTCTCTACGTCCCATCATCTTAAGTACGTCTTCAGTTATCCACGGTACTCGTCGTTTTCTATTAATCCTCCTTGTCACATAAGGTGCATGTTTGTCATACATCCAAGTCAAAGTTCAATTCTCGAAAGTCTTGACCATGTCATCAACTGAGGGTAACGCTTCAATTTGATGCCATGGAGTCTGAGCCACATCAGTTAAAAAAGCGGCTTCATCAAAGTTTTTGAAGTCTCTATGTGTGATAATTTTCTGTTCTGGCTTAGGTATCTTATGGGAAAGTACACAGTAGATCAAATCATGTCCAGAAACAGCTGGGACTGGGATATGACCTGTTTGTACAACCTCGTTGGGATCACTGATAATGAGAAGGTCAATGTGTGTGTCTGATTTATTAAGATCGAGACGCATTGGAATTTTTAAATAACTAGAAATTATAAGGAATTGATGAATGGATATATAAAATACTGCTGAATGATAGATAAATAGGATTTTATTAATGATACTGAGTGGAAGTTGATTAAAAATGGGATTTCAACTAGGCTACTTCTATAAAATAGAAAACTACACATACACGTCTCTGAGACTGAATGTCACTTACATACATCAGTATCAAACAATATTGAGGTACTTAGAGATAACAATATACTGCACTTTTCATTGTAAGTTGAACTTGAACCTCCAAACCAATAACAAATATATTTCAAAGCAATTTAACGTGTCCATTTTGTAATATGGTGAATATTGAGAGGTTTGAATTGTAGTTTTTTCCTGCCTTTCTTTCAGGCTGTTGAACTGATCGGAATTGAACCAAATTTTTCCAATATGAACTCTAGTGAACCTTGTTTTTCACATTTAAAGAATGTATTCATGTACCAAGTAAGCACCTAAATTTTGCATCGCCATAAAAGATTTGCTAACCTGTTTCTTATTCTTACAAATTATTGCACTCTTCTAGCATTTCCATAGTACTGACTTCAATTTCGTAATGGAATTGATGCAAACGTATTTGGAGATGTATTTGAAACGTTTGACCCAATGACGTTTTAACCTGAAATTAGGCCGGGCGCTCCACGTGTTTTCTTGCAAATTGGAAAATTCTAGTGGAAGAGCGGCAGTTCTAATCGAGTCATCACCGCAAGAAGATGTAGTCATAGAACTTGTCTCGGCCTCTAAACTAGGCTTCGGCCTATTTAGAGGACAAATATTATTATTTCTATTTTGTATTATTTTAAAGCATGTAGTTTGAAAAATAGTACCGTAGTTAAAAAGTAACATGAGTGATTGTGAGTGCTGATTTATTTGTTAAATTTACGATTGCATGGTGAGTGCCAAAACTATTTTATTAAGCTTAAATAGATTGATCACATAAATTGACCAAGGCCCTAAATTTATTGTAGAGTGAGTTAGCAAATTCTTGTCTAAATATCAAATTCTTATTCAAATATTAATAATCATTGAATTGTTTGAATGCAACTAATAAATTAATGTCAGTAGCATTTATACAAAATCTTTTATTTTACGTTCCTGGCTCGTGATAATTTACTTAATCTAGGGACCTCTCCTTTTCATTCTGTATATAAATGATATTTCCTCAGCAGTTCCACAAAATGAACTCACATTATATGCAGATGACACCTCCTTAATTTTTTCTGATTTTACTTTAGAGAAACTCGAGAAAAAATGTAATCTATTATTCAACAGTTTAGCTCAATATTTCAATTCACTTTCCCTCTCAGTAAACTCGAGAAAAAGTCGACTAATAAGTTTCAGCCTTAGACATAGCCATATAGAGCCCAAGCTATACATCGGCTGTGATCCTGTTGAAAATACAGATTCTGTTAATCTACTCGGTCTAGAGATAGATTCAAAACTTGCATGGGATTCGCACGTCGAAAAATTAATAAATAGATTAAGCAAAGGCTTATTTGTATTAAGAAATATGGTGAAATAAGTATCTTTATCCGTTTCAAGAATGGTTTATTTTGCCTTATTTGTTTCCCATGCAGCATATGGTATTGAATTGTGGGGTGGGTGTCCAAATATTCACTTCCAAAGGTTATTCAAGCTTCAAAAAAGAGCAATCCGCTACCTGGCTGGTCTTGGGTTTAATGATTCGTGTAGGGAGGCTTTTGTGGACATGAATATACGTACGCTACCTTCAATTTATATCTTCAAACTATTAATTTTCACTCATAAGCATTTATCTGATCTGAATACAATTGCTGATATCCACACTTATAACACCAGAGGGAGGAATAAACTGTCTTTGAGACAACACCGACTGCAGCTGTACGAGAAAATGCCCTGTTATATTGGAGCTAAGTTGTTTAACGACTTTCTTACCGAGCTGCAGTCCTTGTCTGATATAAAAATTTTTAAGAGTGAAGTGTATAAATTCCTGGTTTCACAAGCATACTACAGTGTGAAGGATTTTAGTGATAGAAGGTAGCATAGTTTGTAGGTAGGCCTAATCTAGTCTTCCATGTGTGCTTTTTATTGTGTACTTATTAAGACCTGACGTTATTCATCTGTATATTATAAAGTGTACTGTGTTGAACAAAAATATTATCTTATCTTATCTTATCGTATCTTACATTATATTACTGTCTAAAACAGGTGTTTTTAAACAATAGTGAAGATCTTGGCATTTGCATGAACGAATCTATCCAAAGCTCCCAACCGTGGATTCAAATAATTTAAACAGTTGAGTGGAGATTTTTAAGAGCAATATCATACATTTTTACTTGTTACAAAATCAGGTCCTCTCATAAATAAATCCCCCCCTCCTGGCTATCCACCCGCTACAAATGATGTCAAGTGTGGGTATTGTTCATAAATATCTCCTACTATTACAATGGTATCAGGTGTAGGGTAATGTTATAGGTAACTCCAACCCATTACAATGGTGTCAGGTGTGGGGTTATGTTATTTTTTTTTTCATTTTGTTTAGTTAATGACGTTATAAATTGTTGAGTTACTTAGTTGCTAAAACAGGTGTTGTTAATAGTGAAGATCTTGGCATTTGTATGAACGAATCCATCCGAAGATCCAACCGTGGATTCAAATAATTCAAACAGCTGAGTGGAGATTTTTAAGAGAAATTATCATTTATTTTTACTCGTTACATAATCAGGTCCGCTCATAAATAAATCCCCCCCCCTGGCTATCCACCTGTTACAAATGATGTCAAGTGTGGGTATTGGTTGTAAATATCTCCTACTATTACAATTTAATGAATTAACAAAATAAATTTAGTATGGAATAACATACATGCCTCAATTATGGTTGTAACAATTATTTGATCACTGTAAATAATTGTGTTGAGCCATTAGTAACATTCAACGAGGCAGCTTGATAAGGTGACAAATTTGTGGTTTGCCTATTGTGTGATAATTAGAAACTGAACAGATCATAATTAATCATTCTGAAGCATGATACTTTCTGAAGCTGCTAGAACCATAAACATTTAACACAATAAATTTATCTGAATCGTCGCATTAGGATAGCTCAAGTGGCTTCAGGTTATAGGCTACATAGCGAAGTTGATATAAGTACAGTCATTGCCAACTCAAACAACGCATGTGATTGATATTAATTTATACATGACTGATCCGTGATCGTATGATCAGTCATGATGTAGGCTTTGGTGAGACTAACTCAACCTGCTGTGAGATAGGATTACATTGTTATGTTCTGTTTCATGTTTGAATTTTCTTCACTAATAAAGTTAAATCTCCATTGAATAATTAAGCAGTTTTTCTATCCAGAATTGTCTTATATTGGGATCTCTTGAACTAGGAAGATTTTCAACTGCGATGTTCATACAAATGATTGCGTTGACAAAGCTCATGTATTGACAAAGTGATGTATTTATTCAAAGTTGTTAATGAACTGTTAATGTGAAATAGGCATGTATCAAGAAATAGAATTGATGAATTCAATGATGTTCGAATTGGGCTAACAATTGGAAAGCTATTGTACTAGAATATAGAAAAAGCATCATAACAAATGGAGGGAGTTTAATGATCACGTTGGTTCAAGTGTTGAACATTTGAGGTCATGGAAACAGTCCCGTACTTGAAAATTGTTATGTGAAAAATTTTATCTAGCGGAGCAGACTTGAAAATTATGGAAACTATTTTTGTTTCACGAACAAATACTGACCTTCAAAGAAGTGAGCGCCCACAAACTCAATCGATAGTTGGAAGGGACAATCCGTATCTACATCAGTCGAAGTCACTTCTACTACGTTGAATGGTCAGACAACTAATCAAAATAAACTAATTGACTAATTGTTCCCCACACACAGATTCGTTTGGGAGGAAGAATTCACAATTTTATTTCAAGTTTTTTCATTGTATTGTCTTTGATTAGGGAATAAATTGATTTGACTTAATTAATTTGAAAGTATTAACTACTCTGGCATCATCCGAAACCAAACACTCCATTATTGATTTTGTTTCAATTCTCAGATCAATTAGTTCTGTGGAGTAGATTTGATGTTGAGAAGTAGATTCTGTGATTGATATGAGGGATGAATGAAAATTATTTATTGGGTCATATTTTATGGATTTCACTTCACATTAAATTCGATTTCAGAATAAATCCTGAATAGGGAATATTATATTTGATTCACGAGTACTTGATATGGTAGGAATAATGAAAACGCATACTTTTTGCTTGTGTTATTGATAGTAGGCCTACAAAACGTTACTCTACTTACGCTAGGCCTACTTAGCTGCTATAGATTCCCGATTCCATTGTACTCGACTTACTTCATGCAGCAACATGAGTTTAGTAGCTTAAGAATAATGTGACCATCCAATCAAAAATGAGGATGATTATCATCTTCATCGTCTTCATTAAGCAATGATGATAACAGAATTATCAATCAATATTTTGACCTCAAAGCTGATGAATTTTCCATTGTTAAGATGAGGAAAAGTGAATCATGGATTATAAAGAGGAATAGAATTATTTTTCAATCATATCCATAACTTTGAAGATCTAGGGAGTGAGACTACATTCCGTGTTTATAATTTATTTCAAAAATTAGTATTAAATTGAAAGTATTATTAAAAATCAATAATTCCTTATCTAGAAGAAATTATTATCTATATGAATTTGAAGTATATAATGCGATTTCTCCAATATTATTGTTGAGAAACAACATAAATTAGTCATTAACCATTCAAAGGTATCCATCCCATTATCAGCTTCTTTTTCACTATTAGATGTGAGAATTCATAAAATTTCGTAGGCGGACAAAATAGAGCAGTATAATATTATTCTGACGTAAAAACGTATTACTTCTGGGCTACTTAATCTGTTAGTTGTAAAATAATACCATGACATACTGCTATTAAACTAAGAGTTGTGCTATTTATTTCTTCATCCTTTCTATTTCACTTGGTGAATGGATTAACTTTTTGTTATTCGAACCAATTAGACAGCAATCAGGTCGGGTAATCGACTTCTCACTGTGACTGGAGTTAAGCTTCACATTCATACACAACACAGCTTTTTCAAACAGAGCCGGCAACAATTTTCATTGAAATTGAATGCATTAAAGCGATGTTGTTTCAAGCACACACCCAAAACGAGAAATTAGTTTGATAAGAATAAGCGCAGCGCCATGCTACAGCAGCAGCAAGGGCGCCTGGTCAAACAGAAATCAAATATTCAATTTGGTAGGGAAATGTGAGGTTAGCGGAGCACAAGTCAGTTACACACTCGGTTGGTGAGGTGGTTTCCTCGGCAGGGTAGGTGTGAACGCGAGTTGCTAGTAGCGGTGCTGCCAGTGTGGAGTACACTGATGAAACCAAGCGCCCAGCAGTCCCAGCCACGTGGGTCCCCTTTCACCCCTCCAGACCTTCACCCACAACTTACGCACTCTTGCGCAAGCGTGCCGCAACTGTGACGACGCCGACAACTATGAGACAAATAAGTACGACTCAAGAGAACTGTAAACAAGGCCCCTTTAATTGCTCTATAAAACCGTGCACCACTCTAGTCAGTATGCCCTCTCCATCTCACTTACGCACGTACAATCACTTCCTGTTTGGTACTTAATCCTCCAAAGACTGCAAATTAACAGATGCCGATCTATATCGATCTTCCAATGCCAGAATACAATTCGCCGCTCGGTCCATTGATTGACTTGGGACTTTACTTCCAGTTTTAATTATAGCTGCTAAGCCGGGACCAAATTGAATTCCCCTCTCACACCCACATATGTATTGACAGAAACTCCAAATAAGTTATTAATGGTGTTGATTCCGACGTATTTTCTCGAATAAGAAGCTTTCTTGGCATACTATTACAAATTGCTGCAACCAAGTCAGATTCAAATGAATAAAGACAAAAGAAGATTTATGTTTCAAATGCTGACAACAGAATTGGATTTGAGATACCATTTCAATGACATTACCATGAGAGCCATTTTTCTAACCTCCGATTGGTCATGAATAAAAAAGAATTCATATAAGTGAATCATCTATCACTGAAACTTACTTTCACTATTATTATAGCAGCTGCATTATTCTTCAAAATTATTGCCGAGTAGAATGAGTCATTTGTCATACCATGTGGACGAGCCTACAAAAACCCTCTTCATAAAATGTGCCGCCAAATGAGTTCAAGTGGGCTAAGGCCAGGGACACACGAACGGTTTTTTGCCGGCCCGGTTTTTTGCCAGATGAAGTGCAAAGTACACAGGAAGGCATGGAGAAGGACACACTTCGCCGGGCCGGCTAAAAACCGGACTCGGCGAGAAAATCAGCCGGCGGAACCTCCTCTACTTCGCCGGGCCGGCTGTTTTGCCGGCTATCCGGCTGTTTCGCCGGCAGGTTGGAGGGCATTGTACATAAAAATTGAGATGAACATACGGTTCGGCAAACAGCCGGCCGGCCCTGCCACTACGTCTACTCTTCACCGCTACTCTACACCACTAAACGAGTCGTCACCGCGAGAAAATGTAGTCACGGAACAAGTATCGGCCTCTAAATTAGGCTTCGGCCTATTTAGAATGAAAATATCCTTATTATTTATTATGTTGTATAATTTAGAAAATATGTAGTCTGGAAAATAGTATTATAGTTAAAATGTAAACGTGAGTGATTGTGAGTGCCAATTTATTTGTTGAATTTTCGATTCCATGGTGAGTGCCAAAATTATTTTATTATGCTCGAATAGATTGACCAGATAAATTGACCGAGGCCCTAATAATAATATCGAGTGACCTGGCTGGCTCAGGTCTGGTGTCAGAATTTTCAGGTCGCAACTGATCAATTTCAGGGTCTCTGACATGACCTAACGACTACTTTTTAGGCAGCCGGGACCGACGGCTTAATGTGTCCATCCGATACCGAGGCCCTAAATTTATTGTAGAGTGAATTAGCAAATTCTTGTCTGAATATCAATTATGAATCATTGCGTATCAATTATGATTCATTGCCATAAAGTCTTAATTTGAGAAATATTCTTTGAAGTTATTATTTTTTTAATGTTGTAATTTTGAAACAAGTAATAATTGAATAAATAACCGTATTGGTTACAGTGAAGATTATGATTCGATGTAACAGTATTTCAAACATGACCGATAGTTCTATGTTTGAATGCAACTTATAAATTAATGTCAGAAGCATTTCTACAAAATCTTTCATTTAACATACCTGGCTCGTGATAAGTTAGTAGATATAAAATGGCGACTCTGGCACACCATGCACCAGACTTCCCCACCTTACCTAACCTAACCTAACCAAGGTCAAGGTCAAGGTCAAGGTCGAGGTCAAGGTCAAGGTCAAAGTCAAGGTCAAAACTTCAAAAAAATAAACTTTTTTTTTTAAATTAATAAAATTTAATAATGAAAAATCAAAAATGAATAAAAAAAAATCAGAAGGCCTCCCACCCACTCTGGAGTGTATATATAGTGTTCACAAAAGTGGGGGGACCATCAGTGTTCAGTTAAGAGCTATAGAAGACACATCTCCCATATTCAGTGTTCTAGGACCCAGTGTTTTAGCGCATTGCAGCACAGCCACCAACTTCTTTTTGTGAAAAAGTATCCTAGGACATACCGTCTCCGTTTTGATTCTCAATAAAATAGGTATATGTTTAATGAAAATTACCAATTTCCATTCCTCAAATCATCTTTACTCACATTTAGTAATGTAAGAAGAAGTGATCCTTCTACAGAATATACAAGGAGCTTGAATATCCAAACAGTGATGAGATATCCTCTGGGTAGCATGTATGCTTTCAAGAGTCTCTGATATGAATTCCAGAGTATGATCAAATCATTGTATCACAAGGGATATATTTTCCCAGTTATATTTCCCAGAACAGCATCCAATAGTATTCAGTGAGTGTTCAGTCACTGTTCAGTCACTGTTCAGTCACTGTTCAGTCACCGTTCTTATAGGTGAGAAATCACCTTACTATACATTCAACAAAGGCTGTTTCACCAATCTTTATCAGCATTGGGGGCATCAATGGGGGACCTATCACTCCAGCTCAAGATGGTCATGCAGGACCTGTCACTCCACACTAAGATGGTTATGGAGACCTATCACTTCAGATTAATATGTTCATGGTAGACCTACTAGATCGAGATGTCCATGGGAGACCCCTCACTCTAGATCAACATGGCCATGCAGACCTGTTGCTCTAGATCACATGGCATTGAAGATGGATATTTTCAATGACTCCCACTCCACCTCCTCTGTTTAGACATGACTTATTTAACATGGACATTTTCAATGACCCCCACTCATCCTGTCACATGACTATAATTCTAATAATTAATCTGTCTTGAAGAAACCAACACAACATGTCTTTGAGAGATCAAATACAATACGTCTTTAAGAGACCAAATTAATGGGTGCATATCTGATATTGTAGTGGGGGGCATCAAGTACTTATCTGAGATCGAGTCCGGTGTCCAAAGGGTGATGGATGAGGATGAAGGGTGATGGCCTCCAGGCATCAGGCTAGTAGCATCAGATTGAAGATTGTCTTTCAGCCCACACACACACACACCACACACACACACACACACACACACACACACACACACACACACACACACACACACACACACACACACACACACACACACACACACACAGAAAAAACCTGCAACACAAGTCACAACTACTTAGTAATGCTAGAATAAATAACAAACTGAATATTGTATTCAATGAATGATTTCTCAAGAAATCATTTAATGAATACAATACATACAATTTACATTAAATATAAAATTAAAGGAATATTATAGGTTTCAATTGTAGAATTCGAAATCTAAGTTACAGTTGCAGTTGATGTACAACCAGTGAGTATTTCAAACTTTACTCACAATTACAAAATTCCAGAGATATAAATGACTGTATCAATAAAACAAGGAGTAGAAAGATACTCCATTTAGTATCACAGTCTTGTATATTAGGATATCGTCATACATCTCAGATGTACTCATAAGACTTCAAAATTGAGTAAAATTTGATTTTAAAATAATTGAAAAATTAATTGAATAATTGTTAAATCAGGGGTTGTTAACAACTAAAATTATCAAAATAATGACAATATAACAATACTATAAAATATTCATTACTCACCCTTGAATGGGTTTTTGACTGTTACTAACCCTTTCACTGCCAAGCACGAAAATATTTGTTTTTGAAAAGTATGTCTGGACACATCAAGCCCGAATATATTCGTTTTCATCTTTGAGCTTTCTGTGCCATCCATTTATATTTTCGTTTGCCTTTATTTTATGACACAGACATAGTCTGTAGTGTTGCCAACATAATAAGCCAAGTCTCAACTGATTCCGATTTCATTCCACGAAGATATCTAGGTTCCAGTGAACAGCTGCAGTGAAGCACCATGTGTGTGTAGCTTTGTTGTATGTTGTAATTCAAAAATGTAGACTTCTTTCTGTTTGTGAAGTGATGTCAATTTGCGTTTGTTATGGGTAATTCAAGTAAAATTTATTCTGAACATGAAATTCAAGCTCTTTCACTTGACTCTGGAGTTGAACTGGAATGTTCCCGGGGCAGTAGTGATAGTGAATAGTGATAGTCAAACTTCTCCTCTTCCACTATTATTATTATTATAATATATCCTCTTATTATTCAACTAAGAAAAAAAACAGTGCATCTGTATAAGTATTAGGTTCATAAAGTGGAATAGGCTATATACTGCTGCTTCATATGAAAAGTTACTGATGGATTCATTCCATGTCAACATTAATTTGGTCTGTCAGACACATTGAGCTCACATTTATATGGCAGTGAAAGGGCTAATCCATAGCCTACAATAATAATAAAGTGCAGCAGTCAACCACTCTGAATTAAATAAAATACTCCATAAATAAGTTATTGAAGAAAAGATGAGCGATTAAAAAATGATGGAATATATGATTTCTGATTATACAGGCTGATTCTTAATTATGGTAAAATAATTTGATACGTGATAGAAGAGGTAAAAATAAGAAAAAAATTCTCATAAACATATATCCATAAATGCTTCATTAGCGAGCTATACAGGGTGAAAGATTTCGCCCGGAATTCGGTTCCTCTGGTTTAATACACTGATGCTGAATTGTTTGGGGACTGGTTTTTGGAAAACTTATGCTGGATTCATATGGAAAAATATCTGAAAAATTGAATAAAACTGGTCTGGAAGCTGTAGTGTGAGTAGTTTTTGAGAAAAAAGTTGAAATATGCAAAAAATCTAGGTAGAAAATACAGACTTCTACGTTTGATGCCCAATAACTTTCTTTAATGACCAGTAAACAAATAATTTTTCGCAATAAAAATTGTATAGAATTTAATTCTGAAAAGGATGATGTAAGCTGTGTAAACTAAATTCAAATGAAAGTTGGATAAAATGTATTCTTATGTAGTACATTACACCACAAAAAATTGCTGTTTTATGAGGAGGGAACTAATAACTCATAAGTTGTAGCTGATTGCCAATTGAATATTCGGTTTTTTATGAAAAGCTTTCCCTTTATATGAAAGTAGCATATCTAAATGACATTAAACTCATACCATAGACTAGTAGATTATGCCATTAAGCCTGGGAGGAAGCTCGAACAGAAGTAGATGATCTCCTATGATTCCTGCCCAAATGTTTACTGAAAACTGATGTTGTGGAAGATTAGGATTGATGGCATGAGGATTCTCAGCTACCCAAATATGTTAGTTGTGGACATTAACGATAGCTGTTCTTGTAAAGTGTGTATCGTCGGTAAATAAAACGGTTGTTGAAAAGTTTGGGTAAACAAGTTTCACTAAAAACCATCAGCAAATACCAGCACAGGGAATACAGTCTCGTGGCAATAGAGTATGAACTTTCTGGAGGTTGTATGGATGTAATTGTTGCTCTTTTAGTATCCTTCAAATGATAGATTGATTGACATTAAACTGCACTGACAATATTCCCTCGTGTTCTTCTCGGAATGTTCATAAATTTCATTGAGAACTTGTTCTTCTAACTTGACAGTCTTAGTAGATCGGAGTCTGCCTGCATAAATGTGCTCTTTGGATATCGAAGAATCTGTTTCAGACAGACGTTGATGAATAGTGGCAAAAAACCTTGAACTTGGACATACTTGATTAGAAAAGTTCTCTTGATACAAACGTCTTGCTTCAGTACTATTACAATAGTGTCCCATTCCATATATTAAATGCATGTCAGCTAATTCGGAGTATGAATAATGTCTAAAATTATCTGCCATTTTTAAAAAAGTTAACACTTAACACAAAAGCAAAGTGGAATGGTTACAAATAACTGGTTGATAGATTAAACAAAAAACACAGCATGGCTACTAACAGTAGGCCTAACTTACAGTTTGTTTTTTGTTCAACAGTGAGCTAAAATATTTCTGAAAATAATTTTCAGCAGATAATTTCTTCTAAATATTTCATTATTTTAAACAAAATGAATCAGCTGTTTTGGAACAGCTGTTCTTAGAATCCATGTTCTATTGGCAATCAGCTACAGCCTATGAGTTATTAGTTCTCTCCTCATAAAACAGCAAATTTTTGTGGTGTAATGTACTACATAAGAATACATTTTATCCAACTTTTATTCGAATTTAGTTTACACAGCTCACATCATTCTTTTCAGAATCAAATTCTCTACAATTTTTATTGTGAAAAACTATTTGTTTACTGATCATTAAAGAAAGTTATTGGGCATCAAACGTAGAAGTCTGTGTTTTTCTACCTAGATTTTTTGCATATTTAAACTTTTTCCTCAAAAACTACTCACACTACAGCTTCCAGACTAGATTTATTCAATTTTTCAGATATTTTTCCATATGAATCCGGCATAAGTTTTTCAAAAACTAGTCCCCAAACAATTCAGCATCGGTGTATTTCACCAGAGGAACTGAATTCCGGGCGAAATCTTTCACCCTGTACAGCTCGCTAATGAAGCGTTTATGGATATATGTTTATAAGTACTTTTTTTCTTATTTCTACCTTTACTATCACGTATTGAATTATCTTACCATAATTATGAATCATCCTGTATAATTTTAGTCTCCAGGAGAGAACAAAAAACGAGCCAAATATGTCATGAATAAATCAGCTCAGGAAATAATGTCTGTACTCTAAAGAATCTAAAATTGGTCTCCTGTTCAGGTCACCAAGTCAACCGAATCAGGCTCAAAAAAAAGGTATCAGGGCTGGCAATGTAGCCAAAAGAAAATTACCAATTACAAAGGATGTGGTGGGGATGACAATAAATTTCCCTCAATAGAATGAGAAAGGAATACAACTAACAAAGACAGAATACTGGAAAATTCCCTCAATCAAAGTAGAAGACTCAGCAATAGAATGGACAATCAACTGATTTTTCATGATGATTCTGCGTCTACAACAATTCTAAGTACTTTAGGAAAATGTTGGAAAACAATAGAGGAGATATTGGAATTCAAGTATGTAATGTACTGGATTACATCATGCAACTACTCTGATACCATGGGAATAACAATGCTAATCCAGCACTCTGATAAAATTTTATCTTGGAAGAGTTATGATTTTGAAAAATAATAAATTTCGGCATAGTGATACCTCTAGAACACTGTTTCAGACAGAGACAATACCCTGTCATTGTTGTTGAATCACCTCACAACCTCTTTCCTTCAGGTAATCAGGAGTCAAAAGTATAGGTGTAGTAGTATTTCTCACAGCTACATCCTCCTCCTCCTTTTCTTCCTCTTCCTCCTCCTCCTCTTCATCCTTTTCCTCTTCCACCTCAACCTCATCATTCTCCTCCACCTCCATATCAGATTCCTCTTCCTCATTTTCTACATGATCCTCATCCTTCATCAGATCAAATGGGAAGATTGATGGTAAATTTGTCTCACCATAGTCACTCCACTTTGAGAATGAGAGTACCATCTTCTCTATTGTTCCAGATACACAGTTGATCCACAAAATGTCTGTTCTCCACAGATGATACCAGCACAATGAATCTAATCTGCTATGTATCCAATATATATCCATATTTGTACAGCATTATGATTTTGATTGTACCTCAATGTATTACCTAGTGTCTAAGGAGTTGCTGTTCTCTGCTTTCTCAAGTAAGACCTTTACCAACCTTTGGTCTCTGCTGTCTCAAGTAAAGACCTGTACTAAACTTTGGTCTCTGCTGTCACGTGTAAAGACCTATACCAACCTTTGGTTTCTGATGACTCAAGTGAAGACCTTGACCTCCTTTCATTGCTTTTTTCTTTGATGGTTGAATCTTTTGTTTCTTCCCCTTCTTAGCAACCCTGCTGACTTTCTTCAGTGATCCTCTCATACCTCCTCCAAACTTTGCCTTAGCCTTCATGATGTTGGTGACTGCTAGTGCTGCAGCTTTTTCTAACACCCCTGCATCTTCAGATCTCACTCTGTCCCAGGCTCTCTCTGCCAAGATGCTGTCTGCTACTGCTCTGCTTGCTGTATCACCACTCTTGGAATAGGCAATATCATGCTCCTTGCAAGCCTGATGAAGTTTGTTGATTCCTGGATCACCTTGTGCTAATCACTTCTCAAGTTGTTCCTGGTACACAGTACTGATAGCCAGGGAAATGAAGTTCAACTGGTAGTATATTGATTGCCTCATCAACTATTGTACCAGCAGCACCCTTGACAATTTTACCAGTAACATTTCTGATGGCTGACAGAACACCTCTCCCTCTATAGATCTTTTGACCTTTCTCCTTACAAAAATCATGCCTTGGAGCAATAAATCCTCTCCCAGTCACTTGTCTCTCAGAATGTCTTTGACTGCCATCTCTGCCACTATCCAAAAGGTGTTTGATTGTATTCTTATACTTGGCTTTGTTGTAGTTAACAATCTCACCTCTTGGATCATTGTTCTGTCTGTGCACACTGGTCCAGTTCAATATTTCTCCATATGCCTGTCTGTCAGCGGATTCAACTAATACACAATTTGGATTCTTCTTGAAAATCAAATCACAAAGTCCCAATGTAGCTGTGAAGGTCTTTTCTCCCTTATCTACAGGGTCAGTCAGCACAATTTCATCACCATTCTCTCCAAAAGTTAAATACTTATTTCCCAGGTAGTAAGCATTGTCTCTTACTCTTGGCCTGAAAGTGTCATCAAAATTGTCATTGTCCTTGCTCAATGATCCTCTAATGTAATCAGCTACCTGTTTTTCAGCTAGATCAGTTTGATCAAGAATATTCTGAACTGTTGTACTGTGACTTCCATTCAATAATTGTTCAATATTCTTATCACCATCCTGTCCATGTCTAGACAGCTCCTCATCACTGCAATCTTCATATCCTTCACTCATAACTAAAATAATTATACTCCTAACCCTCATCCTCTTCAAATGCCTGCTTTCCTGCTTTCCATAGTTGTTGTCCAACACCTGAGGTGCCTGCTATTGGACTTGGAACTCCTCCAGTTCCATATGATTCAAATGTTGGTGACTCTCCATCAATGCTGGAAAGTTTGAGCTTATGTTTTGCTTTCCTGGCATCAGTAAGTACATGCCTTGTATATTTGGCATGTTTAACAATTGGTGTTGTTGGTGGAGTAGGATATATGTGGTGTGTTGATGCTGCTGAGGAAGGACGATGTTCTGATGATGGCAACTCCAGTCTCTGCCTACTCTTCACACGCCTGGAGAGCATTTTTATTCTAGGCATTAGATACCTGAAATGCTTCTTAAATGCTCTTGATGGAGGTAGTTGTGGTTGTTAAACTGGAAGCTGTTGGAGGGTTTCAACTAGGTTGGCTAGTGGCTCAGCTAGAGGTTTGAAGTGTTCCACATGTTTCTCTTCTGCAATCTGTTTACCCAGCATGATTTCCTTATGCCTCTTTTTGATTTCACACTTTAGCCTAGCAATCTCCAATATGGTAGGAGCAACCTCCTCCAATGTTGGCTAATGGTTTCTTTGTTTGAAACTGGTCAGTGTTTATCAGTATACTGAGGTCTGAGAGTATGAGCTTAGTTATTTATACATCTTGGACCCATCCCAAGTGCCAAGTGCCACTGACTGAACAGTGACTGAACAGATACTGAACACTGACTGAACAGTGACTGAACACTGACTGAACAGTGACTGAACAGTGACTGAACAGTGACTGAACAGTGACTGAACAGTGACTGAACACTGACTGACCACTGACTGAACAGTGACTGATCAATAATTGAACACCGACTGACCACTGATTAGAGCTGAGTGGACAACCCAACCATGCCATACAGACATGTTGAATACTGATAGAAAGACTGGTGAGCATGGTCATTAGTCATGTGACAGGATGAGTGGGGGTCATTGAAAATGTCCATGTTGAATAAGTCATGTCTAAACAGAGGAGGTGGAGTGGGAGTTGTTGAAAATATCTATCTTCAATGCCATTTTGATCTAGAGCAACAGGTCTCCATGGCCATGTTGATCTAGAGTGATAGGTCTCCCAAGGACATCTTGATCTAGTAGGTCTACCATGGACATATTAATCTGGAGTGATAGGTCTCCATGACCATCTTAGTGTAGAGAGATAGGTCCTGCATGACCATCTTCAGCTAGAGTGATAGGTCCCTCATTGACGCCTCTAATGCTGATAAAGATTTGAGGGTGTGGCCAATAGTCATGTGACAGGGGAAGTGGAGTGGGGGTCGTTGAAACAGTTTTCCTTGAAAGTATAGTAAGGTTATTTCCTACCTATATGAACAGTGACTGAACAGTGACTGAACAGTGACTGAACAGAGACAGAACAGTCACTGAACACTGAACAGTGACTGAATACTATTGGATGCTGTTCTGGGAAATTTAACTGAGGAAATATGTCCCTTGTGACTGGTGCATTACATAAACTCACCCTTTGCTTCAACCATCCTTATCGCGAGATAGATAAAAGCATCTCTAACACCTGTTGTACGCCCATGTGTAACTGTGATATAGGTGAAGAAATAAATTTTCTTTTCGTATCAATTTGTTAGCACATTCAAACAGTTATACATGGATAAGTTCTTGTCAATAGGTAGAGGGGATAAGCGAGATCGTTCATCACCAGAGAGTGAGCCAAATGCTGCAAAGAGAGTGATGGTAGCAAGCGCCGAAAAACAAGGAATGCTTGATGAGATGACAGTAATTATTGGAGAACTTCTTGATGAAAAGCTAGAGGTTTTAGCAAATAAAGATGATAGGGATGACTCAACAAAATGAATTCAAAGGCTTGTGAGAGAAATAATGCTGAACTCGAAGAGGAAGTTGAGCATCTGAAGAAGAAAATAGTTCAAGTGGGTGAAAGAGTGAATAATGTAGAAGATCATTCTAGGAGGAATAATGTAGTATTCAAAGGACTCCAATATAATTCCAATGGAGACTGGGGAAGAATTGTGGTAAGATTCTGTAAAGATGTTTTGAAATGCAGTAAAGAGATTATCATCAATAGAGCCCATGTACCAGGACCAAAAAGGAACAATGTACCTGTCATCTCCCATATCCCTAGAGACGAAGACATCACAAGTATCTTCAGTCGAGTGAAAACACTGAGAGGCACTGAGGAGGAAGCAGGGAATGCTGGCGCATCTGAAGAAGGAGATCGTGCAAGTCGTTGGCCAGACACAGGATGTCAATCGTCGCTGACTGACTCATCATCGAGGGAGTCTCATTCCCCTAGACTGGAGAGATGTGGCTTCACTGTGGCCAACAGGACGGTGTACAAACATTAAAAGAGATGTTTAACTATGATTTTTCAAAAATTTTAGAAGACACTGCAAAAGACACTAGAAATGATGAATAGGAAAAATGTGTCTTTCAGGTGCAGGAAAATGATAATTATTGTGAAATTCTAGCTCATTGCAGGCTTGAGAGGTGAGTGTCAGATACCAGATTTTATTGATTTTGTTCAAAGTTATGATATATTTTTTTTATAGAAACTTTCGTGGAAGAGAAAGACTTCTGTAAATATATAAATTATTTTTCATATTACAATCTTGAATGGGTATCAGCCGAAAGGAAGAGGCGTTTTGGTAGGGTGAGTGGGGGAATTTTGTTAGGATTTGAAAATGCTAGGAAAGGAGAATGCAATTTTATTAAAGTAAATTGGATGCAGATAATAACAATGACCGTAGAAAGAGATAGGTCTTTATATTTGGTTCCAAGTTATTTTGTTAGTAGCTCTTCATGGGAAGCTGATTACAATAGAATGTGTAGTTTATTGAGAGCATGTGATAAATAAATAGAAATGATAATTATGGGGGATTTCAACGGTGGGATAGGGGAGGGACAGGTTCTTCCTGTCGAACTTATAGAGAGTGATTGGGGAATCGAGGCGATTAGATGCTCAAAGGATAAGGTTGTTAATGCAAGAGGGCATATCATTATGAATATTGTCACGTGGTAAATTAATACCACCAAATATTTTAAAATGAACTAATGAAATATAATAGAACTATAAAATTGGAAAGAAGGTTAGACCTAGTCAAAGGATAAAACAACTCAAATCAAGTATTATTAGCGATTAGGAGTAATAGCATTATCAACAAATGATGAGAAAACATGTATAATTGTGATTTAATAATTATGAGAACCCATTGGTAAGATCAAAAAGTTATAAAGCGGCTTACTTATTATTGGCGGATTATAAAAAAAAAAAATAAAATGCATGAACATTGAGGTTAGAGTTACTTGTTTACATTTTGAAAAGAATTAGTCGATCTTGGATAAATCGATAATTATTAGAATCAATACTGAGCGAATCAGCTGATTATTCGATCAACCCATATGACAGGTTGAATTATATAAAATTTACTCATAAAGGATATGTTATGTATACTAAAGGAAGTCGATGTGTAGAAATACAGACACCCATTATTTTTGTATAAATATTTATTATAATCTAAGAAAGCATGATAAATCAAGAGTATACAAAACTCATATAAAGACTGAATGTAGTAACATCGCATGTTAGGATTTATTTATGAAATCAATTTAAGATAAACACTCCATACATTTGTATAAGAATTCTTTTTTATTTAATTTTTTCTATTATAAAGCCGAGGAAGCCCTGATTCCCAAGGCAACCAATTGTATTGAGTCTATTAAATTGAAGGCCAATCAGAGAGTAGCTTACAGAATTATTCATGGAAGAGACAAATTTTTCTGAAAACCTCCTTCTTCTGGCTTAAGATCCCGACCGGAGAGGATGCACATGGAGTTTAGGGTTTTTTCTCTTCCTTTTAAAAATTTTTAATGAACTATTAAGCCAAACCCTTTTTTAAATGTAATGTATTTGTGTTGAATGTTAATTAGCTGTGAACTCAGTGCTGTCAAGGAGTTCGTAATTTGTAAAGATTCCCATAAAATAGCTTTAATTCGAAAGAAACTTATAAAAATCTGGATCACGCGTTAGCCCAGCAGTGACGAAAAGGAGCCTACCCAATTAATTATTGGAAATAATTAATTCAATCCACGAGAACGCCTAGAACTTCAATTCAGTGAGTGATAATTCAACGACCTCGTTTTTTCTACGTTCAGTGGGGTAATTATTATTAAAAAAAAGCGCTATTCCAATTAATTTGAATTAAAATAAAAGGTCACCACGTGTTGGACAATATCACATAATCCATAAGAACATTTATGAATTTATTTAATATATGTAGGAAGCTTACTTCCATGCACAGCCCGAACTCATATAAATCCCTGAGATCTCATGTTTGAATATTAATTTATTAAATATTAATTTTGTTTATTGAACAAAATATACCATATCAAACTTATAGGCCGAACAGGTTTTTATTGGCAGAATTTTGTATTGACTGGAAGTCTAAATATCAGCATTAAATATAATATATTTATAAATTTGAAACACACTATTGTGAATATTAGCGAAACCTGTGATAATTACTCAGATTCTAGAAAACATTTATTTAAGTAAATTATAGATATATCGAATATTTTATGCACATATTTTTATGGGAATATATTTTGTGTTTTATGTCAGCATACAAACTCATAGAATTTTTTATTATATCCTAACTCATCTCGTGATATACAGTTTGAGCTGTTTTAATATCAACAAATATTTAGCAGCACTTAAAATTATTGAATCAAGTAATATTAACCTTATTCAGAGCACTCAATGTTTATCATCCTTTGATGATATCCATTTTAACTGCCAGAACAAGTATATTAAAAAGTATATTAATAGGGTTCCAGTTATATCATATAAGGATCCAGAGAGCTTCAAGAACTGGCGTTGTAAGTTCTAAGGAATTTTGAAAGGGTATATTGGTGAATACTTGTATTCACGACGAGCGTTTTAAGAATCAACTAGAAACAATTATAGTTGGTCCTGATTATTCTCTAGTGGTACATGGTTACTGATAATCAGTCATCAAATATTCTTTTAATTTCCTCACTGGTATTCTTCAAGAACTTCACAGAAGCAGCGGTAAGAATTGTCCATCACTGGTCATTGAACCTTATGGTAATTACTTATATTTGGAATATTCGTGTATCTACCACTGAGCTAGAGCTGAGGTTTGAACCCAGTAATTTTGCGAGCCGGACGGCCTTAATTTTTTGTGAATTTATTCGCAAAAGAGGGAATTTAGAAACTGCTCTTATAAATATCAGAAACATCGTATTATCTGTGAAGGATTTACAATCCACAACTTCACATAATGGCTTCACAACGTGGGACTCTATCATAAGAGATAACCCCCCAGGAGCACAACATCACAATATGTGTGATGAATCTGGTTTGACGGTGTTGAACGGGAGAATGAAGGGTGATTAGGAAGCAGAGTATACTTTTATTGGAGCTATGGTGTCTTCAATTATTGATCTGTGTCTAGTATCAGCAAGCTTATTGGGAAAGATACATGATTTCATGGTGAGCTGTTGCATTTTCTCTGATCATATGCCAATTACTCTATGGTTGAAGCTTAGGATAAAATACCAGCCCAATCAGATACTCAAGTCACAGTCGAAATTAAAATGGAGAAAGGAAAACGCGGATATTTACAAAAATGAGCTGGAGGTGAGATGTAGAGATTTCAACTCTGAGGGGGGATGTAGATAATAATTGGACTAATTCATTGAAGATGATACATGAGGCTGCTGGCAGACAGGCGATTGATAAGAAGAGAAATTCCAAAATTTTTGAAAATATATGGTTTGATTGGGACTGTAGAAAAGCTAGAGATGAAAGTTTTGCTAATATGCAGCTGTTTAGAACTTGTAATAATGAAAGGACTAGAAACATGTACATAAGTGTAAACAAAGCATATAAAACTATGTGTACACAGAAAAAGAAGGATTATTATGAGAGCATTGAGAATGAATTCAAAGCCATAAGGGATACAACAGAATTTTTGAAGCTTGTTAAAATTTTCAAATGGAGTACATATAAGTTTTCAGTGGATATAACAGTGGAGGAATGGGTGATTCATTTTGAAGGTCTGTTGGCTTTAGAGGGGAAGGGTAAGGCTATCTTGTATGCTGAACCTTGTTGGCAAGATCATATTTATGATGCTGAGATAAGCCGTTCCGAGATAGTGGCAGTATTGAAAAAATTGAAAGATGCGAAAGCAACAGGAGTGGACAGCATACCAGGAGAATTTTTCAAATACACCCCACAATATTTCATAGATGTATTGCTTGGAATTTTCAACCGTGCTTTTGGGCTTTGGCAACTGCCGGCCTGTTTTGGAAAAGCTATCATTTTCCCTATACATAAGAAAGGGGACATTGCGCTAGTTCAGAATTATCGAGGTATAACATTCATAGATGCAGGAGTGAAAGTGTTTGCCGGGATATTACTGAGTCGATTCGAGAAATGGGTGAGCCAAAATAGCATATTAACAGAGAGTCAAGCTGGTTTTAGAAAGGGGTATTCAATGGTAGATAATATTTTCAAGTTGAGAAGTATAGTTGCATTGAAAACAGCAAAAAGAAGAAGTAGAGTGTATTACATGTACATGGATTTCAAAGCTGCATTTGACGTTATAGATAGAAGTGCTCTCTGGTATAAGTTGCATGAAATGGGAGTACCTTCGAAACTAATCAAGATGACACAAGAACTATATAAATGTACGCGATCTGCAGTGTACACATCAAATGGGCTTACTAGCGAGTTTGAGACATTTTGTGGCTTCAGACAAGGCTGTTTATCATCACCTATGCTCTTCACGTATTTATCAATGACTTGTTGGAATATGTTGGTGAAGGGCTATGGATTTGTGACAGAAAGATTAGAGGATTGCTATTGCGGATGATCTTGTGATGTTGGCAGATGCGCCCAAATCCTTGCAGAGAATGATGGATAGACTAAAGTGCTACTGTGAAGAATGGGGAATAAATATAAATAGGGATAAATCTAAAATCATGGTTTTCCGAAAAGGGGGGAGATTGGCAGGGCACGAGGAGTGGTATTGGGGAGAAGAGAAAATTGAAGTTGTCAACTCTTACAAATATCTAGGAGTGACTATTACGTCCACTATGAAGTTCTGAACACATATTGCCGAAAGAGTGACAGCCACTGACAGCCACTAAATGTGGAATTAATTCTGTGTGGAGTAGTGTCATTACTAACAATATAATTCCAGTGAAGGCAAAGTGGGAGGTTTTTGATGCAGCTCTGCAAACAGTTGTCAGTTACAGTGCGCAAGTCTGGGGTTTTGAAAAGTTTGAGGGGTTGGAGATTTTTCAGAGGCTCTCTGCCTCACAGCACCCCCAATTACATTCTTTATTCGGAGACAAAGAGGGATCTGCTATTCTTTTACACATTCAAGATGCACTATAAATATATTCTCAAAGTATTAGGGCTGCCAACATTATGACTGACACGTTTTCTAGCGGAAATAATGATTGAAAGAAACATAGGGTGGTTCAAGGAATGGAGGATTCTTTACAACGGATACCAATGTGAGGTCGGTGTATGTCCTATTAGTGTTCTTAATCGAGCAGCGGAATTGGAGAGGCTCCGGGAATGTATGATTCAAGAGTTTTGGAATAAGTGCTGGGAGAGAGGGGGAAGGGCTACAATCCATGACATATATGTGAAATTGGAGCATGATTTAGGAGACAATGATTATATTCATGCCAACCTGAAAAGAGCAGAGATAGCCATGATAGTCAAGTCAAGAGCAGCACTATGGCCTCTAAATTATGGAGTGGGAAGGGAGGGTCGTCAGTTGCTATGCTAGATGTGCAACAGTGGACAAAATGAAGATATCATCCATTTCTTGAGAAAGTGTTCAATTTTATTGGAATTCAGATTTAGTATATGGGGAGTGCAAGAGCTAAACGAGCGACAGGTTATTGATATATTGAACAGGGAGAGCTGGGAGAAATTGATAAAATTCATTTGAATAGCTTGGAGGTACTGATCTCAGTTGATTGAGGAGTTGACTCAATTGCATTATAATTATTTTTTGTAGAATCTAATAGTAGTCAACCCCTGGCAGACGGCCTGAAGGCAATTTACAGCAATTGCCAAAATTTATCAAGTTATTATATATTTTATATGATATATATATATATATATTTTTTTTTTTTTTGTTGTGGTTGATGTCAATGAAGATTTTTTGAATTATTATTATTATTATAATTATATCCCTTGTGATACAATGATTTGATCACACTATAGAATTCATATCTGAGACTCTTGAATACATACATGCTACCCAGAGGATATCTCTCTACTGCTTGGATATTCAAGCTCCTTGAATATTCTGTAGAAGGATCACTTCTTCTTATATTACTAAATACAGTAGCCTCTCTCTTTTCCGGACTCATCGGGACTGAGGCCAGTCCGGATAACGTTTTTTCCGGTTAAACCGACGTTCCCTAAAAGTCGTTAAATTGGTACACATATTTTGTAGTTTATAAGCCAATAATGACTTTTACGTAAAAATAATAAAACTAGACGCTTCATTATGATATCTGTGAACACAAAACACAAGAAAATAGTCTTTCCCACGAGAAAAGTTGTAACAGCAGTTTCCATTTCCTGCCAATCCAGTCCGGTTAAACCGATGTGCTGATAATTATTTTCTGGTTAAAGAGATGTCACTTCCGTGGAGTGTAGTCCGGTTAAACCGATGTCCGGTTAAAAGGTGTCCGGTTAAGAGAGAGGCTACTGTATGAGTAAAGAGGATTTGAGGAATGGAAATTAGTAATTTTCATTGAACATATACTATTTTATTGAGGATCAAAACGGCAGTGGTGTGTCCTAGGATACTTTTTCACAGAGAGAAGTGTGTGGCTGTGCTTCAATGTGCTGAAATGCTGGGTCCTAGAACTGAACGTGGGAAATGTGTCTTCTATAGCTCTCAACTAAACACTGATGGTCCCCCGACTGTTGTGAACACTAAATATATACTCCAGAGTGGGTGGGAAATGTTCTGATTTATTTTTATTCATTTTTCATTCTCCATTATTGAATTTTATTATTTTTTTATTTTTTTTTTTTTTTGTTTTTTCCCTCCTTAGATATAGTTTAGCTATAACTATATTAGGATGCCAAGTGCCACTGACTGAACAGTGACTGAATACTGACTGAACAGTGACTGAACAGTGACTGAACAGTGACTGAACAGTGACTGAACACTGACTGACCACTGACTGAACAGTGACTGATCAGTAATTGAACACTGACTGACTACTGAGTAGAGCTGAGTGGACAACCCAACCATGCTATACATACATGTTGAATACTGATAGAAAGACTGGTGAGCTTGGTCATTAGTCATGTGACAGGAGGAGTGGGGGTCATTGAAAATGTCCATGTTAAATAAGTCATGTCTAAACAGAGGAGGTGTGGGAGTCGTTGGAAATATCTATCTTAAATGCCATTTTGATCTTGAGCAACAGGTCTCCATGGCCATGTTGATCTAGAGTGAGGGGTCTCCCATGAACATCTCGATCTAGGTCTACCATGAACATATTAATCTGGAGTGATAGGTCTCCATGACCATCTTGAGCTAGAGTGATAGGTCCCCCATTGATGCCCCTAATGCTAATAAAGATTGGTGGGCATGGCCATTAGTCATGTGACAGGGAAATTGGAGTGGGGGTCGTTGAAACAGCCTTCGTTGAAAGTATAGTAAGGTGATTTCTCACCTATATGAAAGTATAGTAAGGTGATTTCTTACCTATATGAACAGTGACTGAACAGTGACTGAACAGTGACTGAACAGTGACTGAACAGTGACTGAGCAGTGACTGAACAGTGATTGAACAGTGACTGAACACTGACTAAACACTGACTGAACAGTAACTGAACACTGAATGAATACTATTGGATACTATATCGGAGTCTTGAAGGCTACATTCCGAAATTCTCCCTGCTCAATGTACTTCTCATCAAGGTGGCTGCGTTGGTATGTAGCCTCCAACACCAGGTTGACCTTGATTAGCCTGTGTGTCTGGAACTCCTGACCTATCACATCAATGATCTTTGTCTGCAGGCTGTTCAGCAGAGAGTGGAAATCCTTTGCTGGGTTGGGTGAAGAGTTGTTGTTGTAGGAGAGTGTCTGAAGGTTGTTGTTGAAGGCCTCCTCTAATGTGCAAAACTCTCCTGACAAGCTGCTGGTTTGCTGGCATCTGGTAGCTTTGTTCATCTGTAACATACATACAAGAAGATTTATAATAGGGTGCAATGTAGGCGGCGATCATCTAGAGTGACACAACCATCTAGAATGACATGTCTTGCACTGAATCTAGATGTTCAGCATACAATTACTATATATATGCTGCTGAAAACCAATCATAGGATGGAAGTATGTTCAGAAAGAACAATGTTTGGAATCAATATTTTTAGGTTAGGTTAGGTTAGGTCAGAAGAAGTTACTAGTAGCTTCTGCAGATCCAACCTAACCACAGTTCATTGTCTGCAATTGCTAACATATATAGTTCATAGAGCTCCAAAGACAGAAACATACTTATTCACAAAATATATCATGCATTACATTATGAGGTGATAGACTTAAAATCATCAAAATCATATGAAGCTGCTGACATTCTGCTTATAGAGCTCAACAGGCATGAAGACTATTATTTACGAAATATGCTATGCAATACATTGAAGTGACACTAAACATAATAGATTCATAATATGAATCAATACAGCTTCATCTTCAACTTTCCAGTGGGCGCATCCTTGAAACTTCCATGAGTGGGCGCATAGCAGCACTGAGTGCTGCTTCTGAAATATCCTAGTTTCTAAGCCTCATACAGCTCAGGCTAGAAGAAAAAGGATGTTTATATCATAAAAAGTAATTTTATAATCAATTTGGATGATTGTAGTCACATCTTGAACATGTTATACTATTTTATAATAATAATATACTAGGAATTGTTACTCACTGAATTGAATACAAATACTGACCACATTAAAAGAATAATTTTATTTCAGCTATTCTCAGAATATCAAAAAACATCATACAAGGCACTTATAATAATTGATAATAAAACTTGAAAGAAATGGTATAGTCCCTTGGAAAATAACATTTATAAATATTTGAAAATTATGAACACAGAGTGTCTATGTGTTTGTCTTCAACTCACGACTAAAACAATCAATGTAAACATATAGCATGTGAATTATATTACCAATGTTGCCAACTGTAGGTACTGAACGTCCCAACTTTGTAAAATGAATGCCATCCTAGTTATTACAATAATAATTACTTGGCAGCATGGACTGCTGCTATGCGCCCACCGGAAGGTTAAAACATAATTCTCCACCTCTTTTCAAAACATATAATAAAAAACACTTGTGTACTCACCTTTTTAATATAATTGAAGATCAAAACATTGGCGGTGTGTCCTAGGATACTTTTTCACAGTGTGTGTGGCTGTGTGCTGAAAGGCTGGGTCCTAGAACTGAACAGATGTGTCTTGTATGGCTCTTGACTGAACACTGATTTGCCCCCCACTGTTGTGAACACTAGATATACACTCCAGAGTGGGTGGGAGGCCTTCTGATTTATTTTTGATTTCTCATCATTAATTTCTATTAATATTTTTTTTTATTAATTTTTTTTTGTTTTTTTTCCCGAAATTTTTCAAAGTTTTTACTTTGACCTTGACCTTGACCTTGACATTGACCTTGACCTTGACCTTGACCTTGACCCTGACCTTTGACTCCTGTTAGGTCAGGTTAGGTTAGGTTGGGTTGGATTTTTTAGTTAGGTTAGGTTAGGTTGAGTGGGGAAGTCTGGTGCATGGTGTGCCAGAACATACAATTCATATCTACTCAAGTTACTTAGTTGCTAAATCTAGCTCTGGAATAAAGTTCCTCATATTGTAAGGAGTGATTCATTTTCATTCTCTAAATAAAACTATCAGGTATTGAATGAATACCGGTATGATATGAGTACCAATGATTGCTAAAATTAGCTTATAGGATGAAATTGCAAGACAGAATCTTCGAGGATATCCCGAGAGGTTTTTGACTCAACTATGAAGATGACAAATCTAGTAAACTAGAGTTGATATATCTTTCTAGTCGCAACCTGACTTCAGTTATTTGAAAGACTGTTACTTGAATACCACAAGTCCAAAATTGCTGTATTCCAGTCAGTAACTGTTAAAATATTGGAACAATAGCTCCAGATAAAATTGTAGTCCCTTCAGAAGTATTTTTTTGTACTTTTGAATATTTCAAGATTCATGAGAAATAAATACCAATAAATCAATCAAGTTCCGAAATAATTGACTTATATCTTTACAAAATGATGAACTAATAGGCTACTCTGTAAGCTTATTAACAGAAGTGATTTAGGTTCAATCAATTTGATTTCACCCTGTTCCATCATTTTTAGAAAAATAAGTAGTGTAAATTATCATATACTGTACATTATATCATTTTTACTTAATTAATACTAATTGAAATCTATTCATCCATTGTTTCTGATATGTCTTTTGAATATTTATGCATTAAAAATTATTCTATCATTCTTAAAAAAGTAATATTATAAATTCAACTTCATTCTCTTTACAAAATTTGGACAGAAGAAGAATACCAGCTTTATTTGTTTTATACTAAACAAATATTCAAATCTATTTTTGCCAAAAACGAAAATAAAACAATATCTTAGACTATTGAATTTTCTTTTTTATATTCGATTATATATCAATTTCCATTGCTGAATGTCAAGTCTGATTACCTACAACTACAAATAATTTATAAACTTCCAGTTTGGCTGCTGCCAATCAATAATATTCCTTTATTGTTAACTACTTTTCAAAAGCTCTGTCCCTTCCTTTTACATGTACATAACAGAGGGAATTGATTTCACTATCTGAGTTACTCTAAGGATATAATAGACTTTGTAGTATCATTCATAAAAAGGTACAGCGTTTAAGAACATCAATGTTTACTGTTCGATGTTTTTTCACTTGTCAATGTTAAGGTGAAGAAATCTGATGTGGCACACTCACACAATTTTCCTTGCCATTATGAAAATTGATCACCTGACGCTAGTGTTCACACGCATCTCAAGTCTACTTATGAACAAACTAGCAGGGCACTCGTGCTTTGCTATGGAAATTAAAAGTTAAAATTATTTTAGTGGAACATTTACAATCTAAATCCTACCAAAATTGTTATAATCGTTTTTGAGATTAGGCCACAACTTGGCATGAAAATTATTAAGTCAAATCATTCAAATAATTAATTGATGTGTTGGAACTGCTCTGTAGAAGAGTAGTCTCAATTGCAGTGAATTTTGTAGGATATGGGGCAGGACTTAAGAGTCACTCTCGACTTTCTACATTTGCAATTAATATTTCCAGTTGATAGTTATCGAATTAGCAGTGATCATGTTATTTTTGCCTTGACAATTGAAGATCGAATTCCAAATTAGGTTGATTCAAAATTTGATGACTCTGGTATCCATTGATCTCTTGCTTATTCTATAATTTTTGACATAGCCTGTCACTTACTTCTCGTTTCACTTATCCAAAAGTGTGAAAGCAGCCAATCAACTGATTCTTTCTTCCATGGGGGTCCATTCATACATAAGAGTCCATTCATAATAGTATAACATTTATTGCGGCTGATTTCACATGTCCTAAACTCTTCAATCATGAATATTGAAGTAAGATCATTTTAATGTGAATTTGCATATCTGAATAGAGTTTATTCAATTGCTTTGATTATTGACTACCATTATATGATTTCTTTTTTTGATCTGAGCTTGAAACCAAAAGCTCAGGGATGAAAATTTGGATGTAAACTAACGTGTAACTCAATTTAATTTCTATTCAAATTGACAGCTTTGGAATTTACTTGTGATCTTATCAATATCAATAGGTTTGTCTTGTGTCATAATAACATCATGAAAGGAAATAGGATCAGCTGATGGAATATTATGTTTTTCTCGATTTAGTTTTTAACTGATTCTAAAACATGAAAATATCAGGCCCAGTAGCACAAAAGCATGTTAAATTTCAATCAGGATTAAATTTCATGAGAATTAATCAGAGCAGGGGTTTTTCAATAGGAGGCTTCTCTGATTGGTTCTCGTGGTATTTAGTCCAGATTATGAATCAACAGACAGTGCAACTGTCTTTCTGAAGGCCATGGCTGCGTACAAACATAGAGCAACAGAGGAACCAATACAACAGAAGCTGAAGAAATTAGTCGCATTCCTATCACCTATCAAAGATCATTCAACTACCATATGTTTCGAGAGATCGATTTTTAATTTCTTTTGCTATCATCCGGTCACTTTCTGAACCTATTCTTCCAGATGTTCCATGAAAACTGCAATGTTTCAAAATAAGGCCGCCAAATTTGGTAAATCAAAGCTATTATGATGTTTTTTATTTGCTCACACTTTCTTACGTTTTCAACAGACTATGGGAAACTTTTTTCTGATCAGCTGTCACTTGAGGGACCAATAATCCTTTCTCTTGATAGTTCAACGAATTCTCCCAGAGTGTAGACCTGTTCCAAAATAATGTTTTTTGTCGCAAGTACAATATATTCCTGATTTCATCAGAATCGTTAGAGCCGTTTTCGAGATCCGTCCAACATAGATACATATATCCACAAACACACATATTCAAACAAATTGCTTTCTTAGTATTATTATTGACTCCAATGATTATGATTCTATTCAATGAGAGCTTATTTCACATAATAATAACAGCTGGCATCAAAAGCAGGAATGTCAAACATGATTGAAATTGAAACAGTAGCGATCATCAACATTATTTTCTTCATCTGTTCCAAAGTAACCAGATTAAAGTAAGATTCACATAAATGTGTCAGCATTGTTTGAAAGGGGAGCATTGATGCTATTAATGAGGAATACTGACAGTCAACGAACTGTTAACTTCTACATATTCTCCAATATTTTTATCGAAAGCTACCTTATATTTTCTTTGGTAAAACAATCGATGTTTGGGAATAATTGATTCATGGGAAAAGCGCCTTACTTTTATGCAAGATATTTTCACATTAGGCAAAGCCAACAACAGCTATTTGGCCGTTTTAATAGATAACCCCTTTCCTTCGCCCAAGTTAAATTTTGGCCGAATTTCCTCATTCTTTACAAACAGATTCCACAACGAACACTTCTGAAGTTTTTAAAATACCCCTTCAAGCAGTTTTCGCGATCTGTCGGATATACAAACAAAATTAGTCTTGATACGATAGGATCAATATTGATAGAAGCAACTCCCGTCATAAAAGTTTGTTTTATGAAAAATACAAATTATCCATACTTCCAGGAATAGCTCTGATTGAAGCAGCAGAGCCCAATCAATTTGTTCTCGATAGATGCATTTTAATTAATTGTTCAACTTGGTGCCAACCTAATGAAATAATCTCAACTTAATGCCAACCTGACCAAATTTTTCATTGGTCGCCAGTTATCAACTGTTTCGAATAGGTACTCTCTCTAGACTATAGTTCTATAGTAACATATAATATGGACATTTCAATTATTATAATTAAGAGATTGGGAGAAGAAAAATATACATGCTTGAATACGAACTTTAAACCCTTAAAAACCACCCTTAGAGTTGAAATATCGTCAAAAGATTTCTTAGTGAGCAACTAGGACGTATGAGGCAGCTATATTCTAAGTTTTGTTACAACCCATCTAGTAGTTTTCCAAAAATCGTGATCAGTGAGTCAGTGAGATGAAGATTTTATAAGTATACAGATATCTGAGCCAGCTGGTGACAGGACAATAACGCTGGAGACATACGAGGTCTGCTATCTCTTCATAGTGAATCATTTAATAGAATCAACAGTTGCCAACAGTTTGCAATGGAAATAATCACATTTTCTCGAATTCCGTGATTATTTTCAATTTAAGGTGAAAATGTTACGAAACATTAATTGTAGAGATTTTCATGCTCAATCTTTTCCAATCGAGATTTTTTGTTCAAATTGTATCTGGAGCCTGATAATTGGGAATCTAAAATCAAACTTTGCATAGATGGGGCGGAGCTCCTGAAATTTTCAAAGATATGGGACTTGTGGCAGTTGATAGAGCTTATCAATGACTATTTTAGGTATGAATTTAAACAAAATCCTTTGAGCCGTTTTCGAGAAAATCGCGAAAAACCCTGTTTTTGACAACATTTTCTCCATTTTTGCCGCCATCTTGATTTGCATTTGATCGAAATTGTTCGTGTCGGATCCTTATATTGTCAGGACCTTAAGTTCCAAATTTCAAGTCATTCTGTTAATTGGGAGATCGTGTACACACACACACACACACACACACACACACACACACCACACACACACACACACACACACACTCACACACACACTTAAATTTAATCATGTAACTCAATTTTTTTTTTTGTTAACTGTTCAATTTTAATAAGGGCGACAATATATATGATATCTTTTCTCTATACTGTTGTCTCTTGTTGTCATTTCTAGAGTCCCGTTAGCTTGCACTAAGTAATGTTCATCAAGCATTCCTTCTATTGAGCTATATTGTGTGTAAATCTTCTAAATTCTAATTTAACCTTCTAAATTTATAGCACGGCACAACATAAACGTCAATCAAATGATAGAGATATAGGCTAACTTCATATAGAAGGAAAATATTGAACATCGAGTTTTCTTGAAAAGATGCTCTCAATCTAAAATGTTTCTCTCAAAGTTTCCATCATATAAATCATATTGATTTCTCCAATAAATAAATAGATCATTTGAGGTTTTTTGGAATCGGAATAGCAGTGAAAGAGCATATAGACTATCAAAATTGCAATGTATCTTACTCTTGCAAGATGAACGGTTGATTGGACGGGCATCAAAACCCCCTCATCTCCTCTCATTTTCTATGAAATATCGATTCACGTAAATATTAGTTACATTGAAAGCCAGAGGGGTCCAGGAAGCTATTTATTCGAGATGGTGAGCGATTGCATAGCGCTTGACTACAACGAATAATTCATAAGCGCTCCCTTAATGCAATTTGTATGCGGTTATAAATTGCCGGAATTTCGAATTTCGGTGAAGCACTTATCATTTTACGGGCTCGTTACTCACCCTAAACCCTTCACACAAAATAACTATCAAGCTCAATCCGAAAATCAATCTACTGGGATTCAATCATTTAATTACCAAAAACAATGCAACTAACTCATTAGTTATTAATCGAACCATTGATTGATGTGATTGTAAGGGTTATAATATTTTAGGTGTGGTTGATTGATATTTTAAAGTTTGATGGATGCAGATTAAAAGATGATTGGGCAAGATGCCCAGAAGTTCCACCTCACCTGAATAAATAATTCAAGTCGTCAATGGGCCTTACAACTGTCACACTTCAGCCGGGACCGACAGTTTAACGTACATCTCTGATAACACGGGAGATACCTTGTCAAAAATTTTATAAACTTCGGCATCATACATGATAAATTAATTTATTACGATAAACAGGACTCAATAATTTCAGGATTTATGAACATCACGAGAAAATTGATCATTCACAAATCACATAAGATACTTGATTTAAAAATACGAATATTCCAACAAATGCATAGCGACGATCGCTTTATTTTATACTTCATCTTAGTGCATTGGATATTGACTCAATTCCAAGCAATTCTGTCAAAACCTCGCAAGATGATAGATACTCAATCCATTTCAATCAATTCTCTCAAAACTGAAAATATAATAATAGTAATGTTAAATTTTGATTTGATGCGAATTGTATGTGAATTTACTTACGGCATCATCCTGTTTTACAAATATTCAGTCTGTTGTCTGTTTTACAAATCCCAAAATCTCACATGAAAATGATGGGAACAGCTTGATATTTCTTTCACAAGGAAAATTCGACAAGGATGAATGCGTAGATTGGAATTCCAAAAAATTCAAAGCATCAAATTTCACTTTTTGAGTGTTAATAGAGGGAGGTATTCCAAAGGGCGGTGGAAAAGAGAAATCTTCTGAATTTTCTCAGGGACAGACGACATTCCTTGATTAGACACATAATAAGACACACCGCATTCATTTTAAGTATTCTGGAAGTTGATTGACAAAGTGGTCGTGGAAGAGCCCGGCTACAGATCTGAAACAAATGACGAATGATCTGGGTGCTATGAGCTATGTGCTACGAACAATGGAAGAGAATAGCAATGGATTGATTTGGATGGAAGAAGAAGAAACACTCACGGTAACTACTCACATAATTATTATTCAACACTTTTAACAAAAAAGTTCGATACGTCAGATGTTTCATTCACGCATTTTTTTTCCATTTCTGTACTATTTATTAGTATTTTTAATATGAATAACTTTGAAACGGTTTGATATCAATGTGCGGTTTTCGACATTAATTTTCTTTGGAAATTCTGTATCGAAATCATTATAAATCATAATATGACCTACTGTTTCTCATACTTTTCTATTGAAAAAGTTACAGTTTTATGGATTCAAGGAGGAGGCTGTGTATATTTAATACAATAAAAATAATTGTATATAATAATGGATACATGAATATAATATATATAATATGTATGGTGGATGCATGCAATATCATTTTTATATACAACAGCTTAGGAGAGATACTGCTGATACAGGCGAACATTACTATATCATCACAGATGGCTCTGTGATGCAGTCGTATTTATGTGGTCGATTTCAAAAGGTTTTTTATGATGGAAAAGAGTCAGGGTATCTACCTGTGAAGCATGGTGTTCCTCAGGGATCAATTCTTGGTCCAATCCTGTTCATCATTTACATGAATGACCTGCCTAATGTTCTATCGAATCCATCAGTACAGAGCTTTCTCTTTGCTGATGACATTAATATCTGGCTCAGGTCTAATTCACATGGAGTATTGAAAAACGAAATGAAAAATATTTCAAAAACTATACAAGATTGGTGTACTGCTAATATTTTATGCATTAATGAAGGCAAAATAGAAGATTTAGAATTAGACTATATGACAAGAAATACCACAGAAGCTGTAAGTCATTCTGTGAATTTTCTAGGATTTATGATTGATGAGAATCTGGACTGGGAGAAAAACGTTATGAAAATTTAAATCGAAAATCAGTAAAGGCATATTCCTGATACGCAGATTGAGACTGTGTATAAGTTCTAAGGTACTGAGAACGGTCTATTTTGCATTCATCCAAAGTCATTTGAGTCGAGGGAGGGACCTCACTCTGGGGTCATAAATTTTCTAGTGTAAGGCTACTGAGGATGCAAAAAACATGCATTGGACTAATTTGTGGACCCCTACCCTTCCCGAGCTCATTGTAGAGAGGGTTTTTTCGTTTTGGTGTGATGACTCTTCCTGCACTATTTATCTTTCAAAGCCTACTATACATAAAATAAAATATCTGTTTATATGATGCTTTGGGTTCATATCACTCATTTGGAACAAGGCATAGGGCTACTTTGAGTTTAATCAGGTTCCAGGATTCAAAAAACCAGGACTCAAAAAACATTCATCTATACAGCGATAAAATTATATAATTTTTTACCTCCTTCAATCAGGAACCTAGAGATTACAAAATTTAAAAATAAAAAATATTATAAGCAATTTTGTCAGAGAATTGTATTTATACAATAGATGAATTTTCCGAAATATATCTTGAAGTGGAATAGCCTTATTACTTGATTGTTATATTGAGATCAGAGAAAAATTTCTTGGTGTAGAATTAGTTATAATGATTTACCTGTGTGAGATTGTGACTTATAGTATTTGATGAGTCTCGTGGCAGGTTGGGTCGTAAAGCCAACCTAACCTGAGTGGACTGTATGGTGTGAGAAACAGAATTTGATAAAAGAACTAACATTTGTCTAGTTCTTGCACCACAGACCCAACAAAGTGCCAAATGGGCTGATTTTATTTTGCCTTTTTGTCATAGGCTTAGAATAGTTCACAAACGAAAAAGGTTTACTGATGATGGATATATAAAAAAAGGGCTGATACAAATAATACAAATAGGTACTTGCAGAAAATTCAAAAGTGTCAATAAGTCAATGGATATTACAAAACATTTGTGAAAATCTGAATATAAAAAATGTAAGAAAACAATAATGATTATGGATAGGTTTTCAATGTAAATTAATATAATTTAAATATAGATGAATGTAACTTGAATAATTTGGTTTCTACCAATAACTGAATTGAGAAATTTAATAGTCCTGAATTTACATATTTAAAGTCAATAATTCAATAGGTAAGCAATTGTCTGTGAATTCACTTTCACTGATTCTTACGATTACTGTTCCTGAAAGACTGAGTGAAAAAAAGGCTAGAGATATAACACAGTATTGATGATTAGATTGGATCATCAATAAATTCATAAAGTCCCAACAAATCATAATAATACTTCGTATGACGTGAGAGTACACTAGAAGCAACTTGGCTAATGTGTAGAACAGAGCAAAGACAGCTATACTGTCTGAATTAAAATGATTGATAATTGATGTGAAACGTTAAAAGTTCCTAGAACTATACATATACAGAATTACTAAATGTGACTTCAAATACTTGAAGTGGCAAAATTGTTGCACAACAGGCCTTCCAATGTTGTGGTAAAAGGAGAAAGAGACTCATAAAAAAAGGGTAAGTAGAAGTTTCAATGTAGCAAATAAGTAGCAATTCAAACAGAATTAAAATATGAATATTAGAAATACCTCTGTGAAAAACGGACCAAAGAATAAGTCTGAAAATATTGAAAATAACAGAAAAAATCATCTGATAAACAATCATTGCAAGTCAGGCCATCTAACTTGTTCCCGGGAGGGCACGTGATAAACACACCAGTGACTCGGACCTGGACAGGCGGCAGGGTACCTTGGATGCAATCAGTGAGAGAAGGGGAGACCAATGAGAAGGAAACCAAAGACCGATGAAGCAGAACTCCAACGACCAATGAGATGAGCTCCGTCGACCGAAGAGAAGAGCGCCGAAGACCCATGAATGACCTCAGAGCGGATATACAGGATCCAGGGTGGTCTGACACACAAAATTTGTAGTTGTAGGTTGGAATGGCACGGTGCCAGAGTTCAGAACATATGCAAAATGTGAGGTAGTGGTTGCAGTTAGCACAAACTAGAAATGTCCATCACGATGGTGAAAATAATTTGAATTGATTTGATACAGTTGAAAACAATTTGAAACAGAAAGTTCTGAGCACATTTGATAAGCCAGATCACTGGATGCACACAGATATTGCACATGGGCAAGAATCGCACAGGGGCGAGAACAGAGTTTATGAAACTTGAGTTTGGCAGCAAGGCAACTTTTCTGATTGGTTGAGAATTGAACTGAGTTAGTATACCCACAAGAACTAGAATCTTGAAAATAGTAGAGTGGCGGATCTTCAATCCTGATGCTGAGTGCAGCGGACAAAGTGTCCTGATGCAGAGAGATAGTATTGTGGCCCACAAGTCACTGTGACTTGTAACCGAACCAATCAGACAAAGTGCCAAGAGAGAAACAATTGAACTTACATTTAAATACTCATGAAAACAATTTTTTAGTGTTCATAATAGTCTAATAATTTATGACGGCATAAAACATTTGAATTTTGATGATAGAGTCTGTGGAAAATTAGTCCTGCATTTTTAAATTTGATCATGAGGTGATGTAGCACTAATAGGTTAGCTTTTGGAACAATAAAGATATTTTGAACAGAAAAAATCCTACAGAGAAACTTATTTGCACATAATGACTAGGAGAACACTTTAAACAATAATTTTAGGTGAAAAGATAAAATTGCTACATATTTGAAGAAATGAAAGGAGAAGCCTTGAACAGGCTACTTGGCTTGGGAAAACAAGAAGAGGGAAGTGTGTCAATCATAGCCAACCGATGCGAGATTGAAATATTGAAAATAAAATGACACAGAACCAATGCAAAATGGCTTGAATAATTGCAGAATATGACGAAAACTGCAATATAAATCACTAGAACAATGAAATGAATAAAGTACATCAGAAAATCACATCTAAAATATACAAAATTAGAAGTAGGCAAAGTGTGTGAACGACAAGCTTGCACTAACAAACAACTAGCGTCAGAGTGGACAACTTACGAACTAAAGGAGCTTGACGCCAGAATACAAAGACCAAAGTCTGTATGACTGAGATTTTACAGTATTTAATAGTTCTATTTATTTGTTATGTGTCTACTTTTGTTACCATTTGATGTTCTAATGCATTTTGATGTTATCTTTTGCTACTACAATAAAACATTTACTTAATATTTATAATATATTTGGACTCAGGTCAAATTTAAGTTTTGCTAGGGTGAAGAGAATGTCTGGACTGTTCTCATGCTTTTACAATTTATCTTATAATACTCATAATATATTATCAACTTTTTTTTGCATTGAACTTTATTATTATTAACTTTCTTATCGAGCTTGGCATACCGACTCGAGAAGTGTATTACTGATTCAAAAGTTTTGTGATCCAAGTATTATCTTTTGATATTAGTAAGGATTGTTTATTCAACGGTTTCATATGTCATTCTCTCATGAGGCAGAATATTGAAGTCGTATAGCGGCGAGTTATGAAGTGACAGATTGTGACATGGAGTGACAGTGATAGATTTATTTCAGCAAAGCATTGGAGCTGAAAATGTCTCTCTTGTGAAGGGAAACTTCTGGGTCTCTGACATAACGGTTTGATTTATCAATCGTGCACGGACAAATAGGGGATTCAATGTTCCAAGTCTCAATAAAGACTTCCATCACAAATAGTTCGCATAACCTGAATTGAACCAGATTTAATTGAAAATTTCCCTTGTATAACTCAACCGCAATTCTGTACGATGTAAGTTTTCAACCACAATTAAATGCTGATAATACAGCAATGCAGTTTCAACTCTGGCGAACATGATTCTGTTGAACATGATCCACTAAAACATAATATAGTAATAATATAATACAGTTATAATAATATTATAACTGATCTTATAGTATAAGATACCATCCATCATATATCATATAATTATATTTCACATTTCACAATTGTAATGATATTATAATCATGATAAAAACCAAATAATAATATTCCTACCCGTGAATATGGTGAATATGGGAAGTATCAAATGGGAGAAATCTCCCAAATCTCCCATATATAACCTTATATTATAAGATACCATCCATCATATTATATCATACAATTATATCCCAAATTTTACAATTGTAATGATATTATAATCATGATAAAAACCAAATAATAATATTCCTTCCCGTGAATATGGGAAGTATCAAATGGGAGAAATTCAAAAGAGTCTTTGTTATCTAAAACAGTATAATAAAGGCTGTAATCCACTGTTACTTAGAACTTGGAAGTTTTTTTCGTGTTATGATTTCGATTGATAAACTATGATTCATGAGATCACAATGTCAATCCATCACAGGATACTTCTTGACGAATCTAGTATTCCAGACTGTTTAAAGTGAAAACTCTTGCTTTAAGAAAATTGTGAATATCATCGAGGATTGATAGAAATATTATCGAGTCTATGTATTGATAAAAGCGTTGTAGACGATAAATTTTTATGAAACTGCAGTGTATTGTCAAAACAAATTCTCTTTTGCTCTAAACGATCCATCAATCAATAAGCTTTACACCACCAGTTTTGTAATTGATGAAATCCCATTGTCATTCTGACAGACTCTACCTAACGTTCAGATTTGTTGACCGGTAATAGGTCTGATTATTATTGATGTTTGCAATTAGATTGAAATATTGAATTCAGCCCTATCTTCCCAAAAATATGCGGCATCTAATTCAAAGGAAAAACAAATTTATACATTTCATCTATGCGTGGATTCAAGTGATTATTATGATCCATCCTCTGATTTCAAAGAAACTATTATTAAATTTTTATTTTCAGTTCCAACATCATATGTGGCATTTATATGATTGCCCATGTCAGAGTCTTCTTATTCAGGATTGAGAATCTTAGTAATTTAATTTCAAATTTGGTCCTAAAATATGAGATCAGCTTTCTGTAAATAAAATAGAATTGAACTTGTGACAGTTTTCTTATTGTTTATAGAAATGAGCTTAGCTGTTTGGAATGAGAGCCCAATTATAAAAAAGTAAAATGAGCGATATTTATCTTGAGGTGGATCTGGCAGTGGTCCATTTTCAAGGATGACCCGGTGAAATGCGCCAACAAAAATACTTTGTGTCAGTCGCCGGCTCAAGTCCCAATCTCAGGGAATTAGAGGCCTTGTTTACTTTTTCGATTGAATATACAAATTGAATGGATATTCTTTAAGATAGATTGAGCCATTGATTTTATTCTTTTCTTAGAATGGAGTTGATTTGAAAATGAAATTCAATAATACCGATAACACATTCGAATACAAAGGAATGGATAAATCCTATCCTAATTATTTTTCAACTCACATTCCATTTTGCCTGTTGGAAATTATTCCGATTTCGAGAGATTAAAATTATCAATCTGTGTATCCAAAAAGAATCGAAATTCTTTAAATTTAAGATATTTCAAGAATGTTTGACTTCTCAGCATTTAATTCTTTATTTACGAATTTCACTCTATTCAACTGTTTATCTCCAATAAAATCGTCGATAGCTTCTTCCTCCGATCGGTACGCATACAAAGTGTAGGCCACTTAGTAAACTTTGGTCAGCTAAGAAAAATTTGCATATAATCATAAACTTCCATCTCTCGATGCTTACTGGCTCTCTCCCACTTAGTAAACTTTTGCCAAAGTAGGCTACTGAACGTCGTGCTTGATGTTACGGAGTATACTTTCTCGGTATTTTGTCCCCACTTTCTAATTTGCATTAAGGAGATTGTCAAAAAAGTTCTCACATTTTTTCTTCACCCTATTACCATCAGCGATTACACTACACTCGGTTTTTGCATGGCTGCTCGGAGATTAAAACTCTTCTGTGCGCACACTCACGATGCAAATATTGGCTTCGATTGCCAACAAAATGCCAACAGTCATAAATCATTGCAACCAACCATCAACATTCCTTATGAGTTCATCATGGATAGTTGATGAGTAAACGAATATTTTGGAGTTAATGGAGTGGAAAGTGAACCAATTTCATTTAAATTCTACTATTCCTTTCAAATTGTTCTACTATACATTACATTACAACTATATTAACTACATTATACAAAACTTATTCAAATTCACAATGTTTTATCTATGCACAAATGTCACCGCACTAGATTGGCTTGGATGGGGAAGTCAACCAATACTGGATGTTTCTTATTTGATGTCCCAATATCATTCCGAATTGTTATTTTAACAAGCCATAATTATATCATTCGTGGTACAGGATGGGCTTGTCAGTCCCGGCTGAAGTATATCAGTTACAAAGCCCATTGACAACTTGTACTTTCGATTCAGGCCTGGCGGGACCTTCCTGCAAGGAATTCCTCACCAACAAAAAGCCATACGCATTTACTTTTTTCAAGTCATTTTTAGAACCATATTAGAATAATAACTGTTGAATAATAAAAATAATTCGAATGATAAGAATTGAAAGCTCACTTGAATAACAAGAGTACTCCGAGTAGAGAGGAATACTGGATTTATTGTTACTAGAACTAGAAAGGAGTGAAGAATGAGAATTTGAAACTGAAGTGTGATAATAAGTATGGAAATGGGATTTTAGGATGAGAAAGCTGAAACTGGAGAATATTACTCATTTGTAAAAGAAGTTGATTAAGTCGCAAAGAATTTGATTAATATCAAAATGGTGAGCCTTGTGAGTTGTGATGAAGATGTGAAGAAAAACTCGTTGAAACGTGAAATTCGACTTGAGTTTCTAAGCCCAAGAGAATAATAAATGAAAGTTTCATAATTAAACTTTTACAGCATTATTTTTCCTCATACAGAAGTTTCCAATCTCGTTATTTTGTTTTTCAACGTTGAAGTGGCTAATTTCACCTTGACAGTGTGCTGAAAATTACCTGAGCCGTGCAGGTAATTTACGACTTCGCCCTGCAATAGCAATTTCACCAGGAATTCTTCTTTGTCTTTCGCCACCCTACCAGTTAGTGAATCTTTGTCGGAAAAGGGGTTTCAGCCACTCCCCCACTAACCTCGTTCGAATATTAATTGCTTTTATCTCGGAGCCGAAGAACTAATTAGATTCAATTAAACAAACATTAAAATCCATATGACGCCTCCATTAACTAATAATTATAGATGTAAGCCGCTCGCTGCTCACTGGATGCTGCACGCTTGTTTGATCAGCGATCAAATTCCGGTGCTCAAATTAATGAACAGCAATTCTTTTCTGATATACGATATTCTCTCTTGCTGGATGCACTAATTCAGTGTGTTTCTTTGTATTTGATTATTCGGGTTGGGAATAACAAAGAATCAAGGATATCTCTTACCACTTGGATATCTTTTTTCTTTAATTTATACCAACTCATCTACTCCAGTTGCCTACGCCTACCTCCCTGTGCTTGGATGCTTAATTTTATAGAGTTGTAAATTGTAAATTCTGGAAACAAATTATTCTAGATCATATCTCAATTTTTTTTATTTCTAGATAATTTATAACGAATTAAAATCTGGTAATTCTAAGGTAGCTGTGTGCACTGATGATATAATGCATACTATTATGTTATGTATATTATAAATATATAATATTCGTGATTATACAAGTATGTTGATTGATCCAAATTATTTACGAACACAACAGAGCCGAGTTCTACAATATGATTATAGAACATCATATTCTTCAACAGCCTGACCAGCTCAGTAACATTATGTTAGCTCACAGTGTGTATTGAATCTGAAATTCTCAGAAAGTATCTCATCATAATTCAATTGGCTAGCAGTCCAGCTTGTTGATAAAGGAAAGTTAAGCTAAAGTTTATTAGGGCATCCCTGCATCGATGGATTCAGCTCAAAGTTGATCAAGCTCGCATACGACTCGAGGCTGACCAGAATCAAAGTTGGTGAATTGGATGACGAAACCAATGAACTGATAAGTATGAAATTGGAAAAGTTTCTGTGATTCCAATAATGTTCCATGACCATGACAGAATACTCACCCAACTTAACACTCCTTCTTCTTCTTCTTCTAGTGCGTCTCCTATCGGAGATTCGCTATCAGCACAGCAATCCGGATCTTATTCACTGCCGCTCGAAACAAGTCTTTGCTGCTGCAGTCAAACCAATCCCTCAAATTTTTAAGCCAGGAAACACGTTGCCTTCCAACACTCCTTTTTCCGCTGATTTTTCCTTGAACTATAGTCTGCAGAGTTATATATTTGTGGCGTCTCATTGGATGTCCAAGATACAGAAGTTCTCCACACTCCACCAAACCCATAATGTTTCAATAACATTCATTAATATCTCCTACTGTATCAAGGATCAAATCTTTTCGTATACTCACTTGAGATAATTAGGTGAGTTCAGGTGAATGTGGATTGAAATTAAGCATTCAATTTATCTGGTATCAATAACGTTACTGGTCTGTGACATAACTATTATAATGTCGTACTGTACTAAAAAATATATTACTTTATGTTGATCATATAAGATCATCATTGGAAAGCATTATTGTTGTGATCAACTTGATACAATAGTTGTATGATTTTTACAATAGTTGTATGCACTTTTGAGAATCAAGTATACATGATTCTCAAAAGTGCATACTAGAAACGTAGTAGTCCAATCAATCAATATCTTTATGTTCACGTCCTGGAGAAAATCGCAATAATTCAATTCAATTCAATAATTCTTTATTGAGGAATTCAGCACACAATGATTAATGATTAGAACAAATTTTTTGATCCAGGCTAAACTACATGAATAGCTATAGTTGAATGACTAAATCGATAGACATACAGAAGAATCCAATAATCAACAAAGTCTTGAAAGTCTTATTTTGCAAAACGTAAATTAAATAAGTTACATGATAAAAAAAATACAAACCTCCATTAGAAAAAATAAATAAAAATAAACATGTAATGAATAGCCTACACAATACCCAATCAAAGTGCTCTGACCCAGCAATAAAGGTATAGTCCCACATGAGTCAATTCAATTAATTTGTTGATCTTTTCGTAAACAACTCTTGTAATTTGTCAAGCGTATAGGCTAATATGATTACACTCTCGGTTTTTATAACATGATTACGTTTGGTTACTGCTCGTGCACACGGCAAGTAATTGAATTATCAGTTTATCTGCCGCGAAATCCAGGAGCTACAGAAGATGCGACTGCTCATTTCTCCATCTTTTGAAGGATGTGAGATCCGTTCATTCTTCGTCACAATAATTCAATTCCTACAAATGTCGGGACACACTTTTCTTATTGTGAGGCCGAATTCAATTTGTCACATACTTTCCTGTTCGCCTCAGTAGTTAGGGAAAGGGGAGAATTGAATCCATCTCCAGGTAATAGCTAGCAGACAGAGTACTCTTTTAGAATAAACAAAAATATATTTTCATTCAAGAGATTTCTAATAGGTCAACAATAATAACATAGAAATTTGAAACTATATTCCCTTTGATTTTTCAAAACAGTTTTCAAACATTTTTTTAAAATAATTGATATTCAATTCAATTATGCGTAGGCTCCTTAGCGGAGATATATTTGAGAAGCACAGTATTAGCTGATTATCTGGGATGTGATGCATATAGGTGCCTACCAATAGAAGACTGGTTGAATCTTTGACTTCTGGAAAGTTGTCGCAGAACAAACAATAAATTGTTTGAATAAATTGATTTATTGATTGAAAGAACAACCTAGATCAAGATTGTTTAGTCTATGGTAGTGTGCATCAAAAATCAAAATAAACAACATTATTCGAAAACGATTATGGATGAATTATTAACAAATATTCATTTTCAATAGAAATTAGGCTTTAAATGTTTCATTTCAATTAATTTGCAATCATAGAAAAGATGATCTATACTATAATAAAGTAAAGAACTGGCTTATACACGTACGGGATAGGAAAATTACGTATTTTTGAAGCATCTGAACTATTGTCTGAACTATTGGACTGATTAACTTGAAATTTTGCATATAGATTCTCAATCAACCGAGGATTGTTATATCCCTATTTACTGCAAGATTTCATAACGTCAAGTTTTCAGTTTGTCAATTTTTAAATAGACCCTTGCGAAACACGGGTTTCCTGCCAGTCTTTAATAATCTGGCTTGCTCAGGTCTGGTTTCAAAATTTTCAGGTCTCAACTGATCAATTTCAGGGCCTCTGACATGCCGACTGCATTTTAGGCAGCCAGGACTGCCGAATCTATATAATAAGAGAGAGTAGGGTTGTGTGTGTTCGTTTGTTCGCATCAAAACATGTCAACTTGTGGATTGTGGACATGTCAACTACCGGAAAAACGGGAATGATTAGGTCTCCAAATTTTGCACATATATTCTAAAAATATCAATCTCGTGCACCTGGAAGTCCAAATTTCAATTTTCCTTCTATATTTTTCTTAATTTATGTTCAAATTTCATGACATGGGTCATGACATTTTCTATATAGCCAGCATATCTTACATTGTTGTGAAATGTGTTTGTTTATAAGTGAGCAACTTATAGCGATAGTACAAGACAACATATTATTTTGAATGCAGCCTCCTCAGAAGTCAAGTACCTTGTTAATATTGATCATTATTGCCATAGTCGGAATAAGACAGTTCTTAAATATTGTTGAACGACTGCAATACTTATATTCTGTCAGGAAGGAATTCTTGCAAACTATGGAGGATTACATTCATGAAAATTGGTGTTGCTTTTCATGATTAAATACTTGATGATAATGCTTGATAATGTTGTTTAGACTAAACTACAACAGAGTTGTTTATGAAAATATCCTTAATCAATTTCATTTTGAAAATATTTCTAGTCATGAAATTATAATACTCAAGTGTTTCTTTAGAATTGTGGCAACTTATGAAATTCATCAAACAAAACTACAAATCAGAACATGACAAATCGAAACAGGATTGAAGGTTTTGAACTGATATAGATAATTGGATTGTGATAATATGTTCACAACTCTCCAAGCTATAAAAAAGCAGCACTTTGGAAGTGGGCTAGGCAATCGTACTTGTCTGATGGAGGGATTGTGAGAGTGTGTGTTTCTAGCTTGGTTTACCCAAGAGAGCAATATAGCAATGTATAGCAATGTAGCGATGATATCACAGGGAATCTTGCTTGAGCTCCCCATATAATGCTTCTGTGCTGCTCAGAATACAGCTTAGGAAACGCATAGCATGTAGGCATCCTCGAATCTATCGCTATTATAATCCAGGTAGCGACAATTCCGAGCATATTAACTGAATTGTATAATTGATAATGACAATGGAGAAGATAACGATAGATTACATCCGTGCAATACAGTAGAGTCAATACTGAACATGCATGGTAATGCGATTAAGCTCAGTGTAGATGATGACAAGGACAATATAACAAGGATTTGATAATTTGAATTCATCTCTATTATTATGATACATCTAATTCAAGACTACGTGCAGACTTTTTGGCTATAATAGTTTTGTAGGTCTCAGTAGCGTGTCAGCTTTTAATTAACTATTAACGTGTAGCTATTTTAATTAACACGTTAATTAAAAATTGATTTCGAATTGGAGAGATTTCTTCAATCCCCGATTTACTGAATTCCTGAATTACTGAATTTTATCTCGCTCCTGAACTTAAGCACATGAGAATCCGAAGCTTCCTGCTTAATTTATTAATATAAATAGTGGAATGGTTAAATACCTGAAGCATGTGATTTTTTATACTCAGCCCACTGTTGCTAGAATCATTCAAGTTCTTCATTTTCAATTGCATTTTACATAGATTTGTCAGTTTCCGACGTTCACTCTTCATAAATACTATTTCAGCTATGCAAAATAATTGCGAGTATGGATTATTAGATTTATAGCGTATAATATGAATGATTCTTATTTGTGTTTTTCCTGAAATTGGAGGACATGTTCAATGGAAATGTGTATGGTTACTATCATAGTTAACTAGTGAGCTTGACACGTGGAAGTTATATCATGCACAAAACAATTTTGAAGCTAATCTAGAATGGCATGAAACTATTATCGTCACACACATTAGACTAATACGAATAATTAAGACCTTACAGATTATCCAGATAACTCCAGACTAATATAACATCTTCATCTTTTCTCTATAATTTACTGTTTCAAGTTCCCTGCTCTTCATACAAGGTGATAGTTCACAATTCCATACCAGCAGATACTATATATCCTGATGTACAATTGATCAATCCACTTCAATGTATTTTAAAAGCTGGAAATGTCTTGAATAAATCAATACTTTTTAATTTTGTCATGGATTATGAAGATTGTTTCATACAACGTGTTTTCTTCCAATCTCTCCAAATTCTAAAATAGCACGTACACATTTTCTGGACTTGAAATTGTGTTGGATTGTATGAAAGTACACACACACCTATCCCCATTTCCGACTATAACAATTCATCCATCTTAAAATTCCATGAAATTGTGTTGGATAGTGTGAAAGTACACACACACCTACCCTCATCTCCGACTAAAAAATTTTATCCATCTTAAAATTTCATGAAATTGTGTTGGATTGTGTAAAAGTACACACAAACCTATCATCGTTCCCGACTGTAAAACTTTATCCATCTTAAAATTTCATGAAATTGTGTTAGATTGTGTGAAAGTACACACACACCTATCCCCATTTCCGACTGTATAACTTTATTCATCCTGAAATTTCATGAAATTGTCTTGGATTGTGTGAAAGTACACACACACCTATCCTCATTTCCGACTATGAAATTTCATCCATCTTAAAAATTCATGAAATTGTGTTGGATTGTGTGAAAGTACACACACACCTATCCCCATTTCCGACTATAAAACTTTATCCATCCTGAAATTTCATGAAATTGTGTGAAAGTACACACACACCTATCCCCATTTCCGACTATAACACTTTATCCATCTCAAAATTCATGGAAATTGTGTTGGATTGTGTGAAGGTACACACATACCTATCTTCATTTCCGACTATAAAATTTTATCGATCTTGGGGAAAGACATAACTAAAGCTATTATGATTATTCTAATAATAAAGTCATGGTAGAAGTAACAAATAAACTACTGTAATATTAAGAAACAGCATTTCAACTTGGATTGCTCTTTCCATGGAACTACGAGGAATTAAATTTTTCTTATAATAAAAAAAAAACACTGAAAGCAAAAAATTATAGGAGTAGAGAGAAATAGATGTTAACTCTACTCAAATTCACTCATGGAACAGAAATGTTTAAATCTTCACTCCCATCATGCCTGGTTTTTTTAGTGGAGTCTATAAGAAATGTGTTTAGTCTCTTGTTCAAAGTTACCAATATGTACATGAGAATAAAAAATAAAATGTTAAAATAGATCAAGTTGAAGGGGTACTACTTTGGTTTCTTATTTTGAAGAAAACTGCTTTAATATAATTTTGGCATAATCATACAATAATAGTAATCACGAATGAAATGTTATCCTGATCAAAATGGTACCGCTTTTCGGTCTAGTGGGTTTTTACAACAAAGTAATAAATGGGTCAATTCGTGCTCATTTTTCCCTGATGTCAAGCTAAAGCCAACAGTATGTACAATTGCTTCACTTCGGAGGAATTTGACAAAGCAGATAATGACTTTAAATAGTATAACCTTACCAACTACACATTACACAGTCATAGAGAAACACGAAATCTAGGTAGTGCTGCAATCTTGGAACGCGAACGCGAACTTATTGATTCGCCCATTCCACAATGTACAGCGGCCGGCTGATCGTACGCTCTGTTGCCGTCCCATTGAACTAGACGAATTTCGACAAACATCAGTGGTTCCAATACAACTAGTTGTCAGATTCGGCTGAAAGTCATCTCAAGAAATATCAAAGCAATCGAAAATGTAACAGCTGTTTTATGTTACTCAATTGAACCTTCACTTTGATCATAGAGAAAAGTTGGAGAGTTTATTAATTATTCGTCTATGTTTCGACTTTAACACATAAGACATGAAAGTTTGAGTTCGAGAGTTCAAAAGGATGCTTAAATTGGAAAATATGACCTAGAATCTCTCTCTCTCTCTCTCTCTCTCTATATATATATATATATATATATATATATATATATATATATATATATATATAAAATATATATCTAGTAGTAGTCAATATTAGTAGTCAAATAGACTACTAATTGTTGGGAGCTTTTGCATTGGGAAACCCTTTTGAAAAAGTTATTTCTCATTTTTCTAAGCATTGCAGAAGGAGCGTGGAAAATGTTTTATCGAAAACTCAATACAAAATATGTTATACAGATATTACAAGAAATCAGATTAATTGCGAATTTATGATGAGGGAAGGATAATACAAGTGGTTGAATAAATTGGAGGAGTTGAAAACCTACGCCTCGATTCGTTCAATAATTCATGATTCTCGAGGCTTATGAGTTTATTCAGATTTTTCAAGTGAATGATGAATAACTATAACAATGTTACTCCAGTAACGGTGACACATAAATAATTATATTGGAATGAACCACAGGCATTACTAATTTTTTGCTTTTCAATACTACGAATCTACCATTTATCATGACCTGAAATGAATCTCTCACTAATATCAGTACTGAATTCTTAGTGACCTATAATTCCGAATTAAGCAATAACTCAAATATGATCCAAAGCAGAAGGATACACTTTTTCAAGCTAGTATGGTCCCCTCACTGGATTTAATTAACATAATAATAAAAGGTGATTTCTACTTATTTATTTGAAAATGCTCCATATGTCAATATGTTCCTCAGTAAAACAGTGTTGAGGAAGAATTTTTGAAAGAGCAGTTTGAGGTGAGGCCGCGAGCATGTTTTTGCTAGTGAGATGTACATCTCTGCGCTTGCGAGATATGAATTTTCTGTTTGTAAATTCATTTTTTGCTTGTTAAGCTCACACCGGATGTTTTACTGTTGAATGCTGCTGGTTGGCCTACTGCAGACAGCAGTGTGGAAAGAATGCGAAAAACAGAGCGCTCGGTGACTGTGAAATGTTAATGCGATGACAAAGGAAGTAGGTCATCTGTGTGCCATTACTTATTATTTCAACGGTTGGAGCATGTGAGTGTGATATAAAGACTATTTCAATGAAATTCGAAAGGCTGAATAGAGTGAGTGAGAGGGCGGAGATGTCGATTAACGACGAAAAAAGGATTTGATGGAAGCAGAAGGCTGGTGTGTTGTAAGGGAAATTGAGCTGATACCCGCATTTTTCGGAAGACTTGATACACCCCACTCTCACCGTAAATAATGCAATCATAGATCAGCGCCCTGACCATACCTTCTCCCACTATCCAAAATACATTTTAGCTTCAGTTATCAGTTGGAATTCTAAAGTCATCCGTGCTTCTACTTAATAATAATAAAATAACGATATGGTTCACCAACACCAACTAATAACTCACTCATTGCTTCATGGAGATAATTAATATCAATATAATTTCAAATTATGAAGGTCATTGTTAACATGAGATATCAGATAGACAAGGTCAAATCAATGAATTGAACATTCTCCAACAAATAATTTAGATTAGAGTACAGTAATCGTTTCTTAATAATATCTGATTAGATGCTAGAGTATGTTATCAAGATATATGGACTAGAAACTTTTTATAATTATAGGATTAATTGAGAATCTCCCTGACAATGAAAATCCATGTTAGCAAAAATTGAGTAAATTGGATCTGAATGAACAATAGCGTCAGCAGAATGAATTGAGTCGTTCTCGAAGGGGCAAGTCAGAGAGTTTTAAATTTACAATTTTCCAATGAGCAGTGATCAATAATTATTGTTTCAAACAGAATAACCAACAAGATAGGCAATCAGGTTCTCTTTGAGTTCATAGCATAACATTTTCTCATTCACAGACTGAACGGCTAGGAGAATCTGCGTCGAATACGCTTTTTGATAGTCAATGTGTATGGTCCCTGAATTCACAGCATTATGAATATAGCATGATGACAATGGTGAGTCCGGGTACTCAAGCTTATCGTACAGATTTCTTCAATTTCAAATCACTCAGGGCCGGTTTCCGAGCGCGGGATTTATAGCTAAGTTTTACCCCCAGTTTTTCGTACGTCGGTTAACGTTTAATCACGATTAAATGCTGTACTCTAATCAAGATTAGTGCTAACCGATGCATTTTGGTTTCACAAAACAGAAATTTCAAGCGATAACGCCGATTAAACTAACCGGCGTAAACAATTTTTAATTCTGATTAGTTGGCACCATTTTAACCGCGATTAGTTGAAACGAAGAAAATTTGGTTGCACAAAGGTAAAAATCGAAAAATAACGCTGGTTAAACTAATCGACGTAAAAGATTTTTAACAGGCCATTCACGCGGAATTAAATCCAACTAACGCCGGTTAGGTACCTACTGATAACTGTTTTCCTATTAGTTTTTGGTAAAGAAACTAAAAATTCAAAGTATGGGCTAAATATATGAATAGATCTCATTCATTGATAAAATAGAGAAGTGTATTTATCTGATATTAGCATTCAAAATTAGATTCTAATTTTTGAGGTTAGTTTTCGATCTGTTGTCTGTTAGCAGCATAGCACTTGACACTGGCGACAGACAGAGCATTATTATGGTGCATACCTCTGTATTGAATGGTCAAATTCACCGCTTCAATAACATAACCTCATTTTTACCTTAAAACATACCTATCATTATCAGTTTTCTATTATGTAAATATTCTCTCCTATTAGAATTGAAATAAAACAAATTTTTTCTTTGTCTTATAATATTGGAACATGATCTCGTTTGTTAATATTTTTTTAGTTTCAAATTCACCGCTTCAATAACATAACCTAAATTATTTTGTGTCAGTTAAATTACAGTGTTGCCGGATTGTGAAACCATTGAAATCTTGGTTATTCAACCGGTAAACTTAATCGGGATTAAAAACTAACCGATCTTGGTGGAACAGAAATGAATCCGTGAAACTAACGCTGATTTGTTAATCGACGTTAATGTCCATATTTAACAGACGGACGTGCAACTGGTCCCTAGACTTATTGAAAAGCTGGATTCAGAGCATTGGCTTTCCGAAATGGGGCGTAGCATAGCTACCACTAATACCATGCCCCGGCCTACGATATTGCAACGTCGCAGTTTAGGCCTAGAATCAAATACATGATTGGTGAAAAAGATCAGCTGGTATTTTTGAAAATATTTTCCACCAATCATGTATCAGATTCTAGGACTACACTGTGACGTGTCAATATCGTTGGCCGGGGCCTTGTATTAAAGGTGGCTATGGGCGTAGTCATAGTTTTTATGATGATCTTTATTTTCTCATTTCTATAATAAATTGGAAACGTTTTTCCTTGACGAAATGAAACTTTCCCAAATAATTCAAAATAGCTGAAACTTGATACTATTTTCGCTTTATTTTATTTCAAGTTCAATTTTCTAGTTTTTCAAAATTTAATTAAAACGTGGACTGCGACTACGCCCCGTTTCGGGGAGCCGATTTTCTGACTCCAGCTGTTTAAAGTCTAGAGCTTAGCTAAATCTAGAGCTCGGAAAACGGCCCTAATTCCCAATTCTTTCTTTGAATTTATTATTATTTCATTCTTCCAAATCCAAATTATTGTTTTATCCTTCAAAACTAATGAAGAACTCCAAAACTGGTTTATTAAACTGATTTGATAGCAGAATCTTATAAACAGGACAGTGCAGACTGAACAAACTATTTGAAAATTCGATTTGGGGGAGGCTGGGAAACGAGAGCCTCCCCATTCAGCATGATTGCGATTTGAGTATTACACATCGTTTGTGCATCGTTTGTGCACGAATGTGCACGTACATGAAACGTTTGTGCACACTTTTTGAGCAAGGAAATGGATCGTTGCAGGAGTAAGGTATAGTACATCGGCCAAGGGGGTCTGGGGAAATGCTTCCCCCAAACCGTCAAAGCACTCCAATTTTCGGCTCAATCGTTTGTGCTTCATTTGTGCACGAATGTGCACGTACATGTAACGTTTGTGCACACTTTTTAAGCAAGGGAATGGGTCATCACAGGAGTGAGGTATAGTAGAGTGGTCAAGGGGGCTGGGGAAATGAGTTCTGACTGGGACCGCAAACAGTCAGAACACTCCAACTTTCGGCTAAAACGTTTGTCCTTTGTTTGTGCACGAATGTGCACATACATGTAACGTTTGTGCACACTTTTTAAGCAAGAAAATGGATCGTTGCATGAGTGATGTATAGTACAGTGGCCAAGGGGGGCTGGGGAAATGCTATCCCCCTGAACTTTCAAAACAACCAAATTTTCGGCGACATGTACGCTACTGTACATGAAATAGTTAATAAAAATGTATTTAAAAAATAATATTCTTCAAATGAGTATTTCGCTTGTGTATGAAGAAGAGTTTTAATCAGAATAATTGATTTCCTGATTTTTATTCAAAAAAAAATGCATTGTTTTCACTTTGGAAATAGTAAGACAGTTATAAACAATAAAACGTTTTTTTCGAGCTTGCCTGATAATATATACAAGGAAAAGCGTGAAAGCTTCAATGGTTAAGAACAGATAACAGCATTCAGAAGTTAGTTTGAGCCTGTTTTATAAAAAAATTAGAATTCACCTGAAAAGAGTACTCTAAGAGCTTGTTCACATGTATCGAGTTCGCGCTGTGTGACGTGTCCGGCACGACGTCTTATTAATTAATTTATATTGGCGTAAATGTAGGTGTTCTATATAACGCATCGACCACGGCACCGCGCCTGCCAAGGCAGCCGTGAACACCACAACGAGGAAAAAAACAAGTGATCAAGACGAAGGTCGTGTGATGAACGACGGATGCCGTGATCACGGCACGAATTTACCTGTGAACAAGCTCTCAAATGTCCATACACTAGATATTCACTATTTATTAAATTAACCCCATCCTTTAACCGTCCATTGTAAAGAAAGGTTTTCACTATTACTGCTCAGTCGCGACTGCCGTCTGCTGCCTGTGTTTAAGTATAGGGATGTGTTCTGCAGTTCACATTCATATTCGTGGAATAAATGCAAGGTTGATTTTAATTGATTAATTAATTTTATTCAATATTGATTATATATTAACATGCCACATAAAATAATGAACTTTTAAAGAACTTTTGCTTCATGCAAATAATTACTTCTCATCAAAAGTGTGGACATTTTTTAAAAATTCTGATATTCAAAATTCTTGATATTTTGATGTTGTAGACTATATATTCATTGGTACACATATCAAATTTCAAGAAAGAAGACTAAAAAATTTCCATTCACGAGATATATATTTATGCCTTAAAAAAAATGGCGGCGGAGTACATGGAAAATAAGTGGAAATCAACATTCCCGCCAAGAACATTTTTGGTTGGTTTCAGCTTGGAGAATACCCTGGTGATACTGACACAACTATTTTTTGGGACATTCTGTATTTTTGGTTAAATAATTTCATGTGAAAAACCTCACTTATTTGACATGTGTGAATTGACATACATCCAAAACTAACAGGCAGTCATTATTCTCTCACTCTCTCAATCTTGGTAAAAAATCACAAAAGATGATATATCTTGGTACAAACGTTATAAAGATAACATTGTTTAAATTAAGTTTTATCACTTTCTTCTTGCAGGAAACTCAAAACGTTAGTAATAGAAAACATAAATCAAAATAAGTAAATAGAAAATAATCAGAATAATTACATTACATAGATAAATCAAAATAAGGTAATAGAAAATAATCACATTTTAAAGTGAACAAGATATGTTTAACAATTGTTGCGGTAAGCGTCATGACTTTTTATGCAGGAAACTTGAAACGTTGATCATAGAAAACATAGATCAAAATAATTACTTTACATAAATACATGAATCGAAATGAGTTAATAGAGAATATTCACTTCCAAGGGAAGCAAGTGAACAAGATATCTTCAAACATTTGTTACAGTAATAAGCTTCATGACTTTTTTTATGCAGGAAACTTAAAATGTTACTCATAGAAAACATAAATCAAAATAGAAAATGAAAGCAATAATATTACTTTACATAGATACATAAATCATATTAAGATAATAGAAAAAAAACTGGTGTGGCGCACACAACTTTCCTTGCCGTTATGAAAATTGATCACCTGACGCTAGTGTTCCCGCGCATCTCAAGTCTACTATTCAAAGATTTGAGCCACTTGGTGACAGGGCAATAACGCTGAGAACACACAAGGTCTGCTATCTCTTCATAGTGAATCAATCAATAGAATCAACAGTTGCCAACAGTTTGCAATATTGGATAATCACATTTTCTCGAATTTCGAGCTTATTTTCAATTTTAGGTGAAAATGTTACCAAACATTAATTGTAGAGATTCTCATACTCAATCTCCTCCACTCGGAATGTTAGGATTAAATTGTATCTGAAGCCTGATAATTGAGAATCTAAAATCAAACTTTGGATAGATGGGGCGGAGCTTCTGAAATTTTTACAGATATGGGACTTGTGGCAGTTGATAGAGCTTATCAATGACTATTCAAAATATGAATTTGATCAAAATCGTAGGAGCAGTTTTCGAGAAAATCGCGAAAAAACCTGTTTTTGACAACATTTTCGCCATTTCAGCCGCCATCTTGAATCGCATTTGATCGAAATTTTTCGTGTTGGATCTTTATATTGTAAGGACCTTACGTTCCAAATTTCAAGTCATTCCGTTGATTGGGAGATGAGATATCGTGTACACAGACGCACATACACTCATACACACACACACATACAGACCAATACCCAAAAACCACTTTTTTTGGACTCAGGGGACCTTGAAACGTATAGAAATTTAGAAATTGGGTACCTTAATTTTTTCGGAAAGCAATACTTTCCTTACCTATGGTAATAGGGCAAGGAAAGTAATGGAACGTATAGAAAACATGAAATTAGGGTACCTTAAATTTTTTTGGAAAGCAATACTTTCATTACCTATGGTAATAGGGCAAGGAAAGTAATAATCACTTCTAAGGGAAGCAAGTGAACAAGACATCTGAAAAAATTGTAACAGTAATGAGATGCATGACTTTTTAATGCAGGAGAATCAAAACGTTAGTCATCCAAAATATAAATCAAAAGAAGAAAATAAAAATAATCAAAAAAATTACTTTACATGAACCATAACATAAATTATAATAACATAATGGAAAATAATCACCTGTAAGGGAAGGAAATGACCAAGATATTTTACAACATTTGTTACAATAATAAGTTTCAGCCTATGACTTTTTCTATGCAGGAAACTCAAAAAGTTAATCATCCAAAATATTAAACAAAAGAAGAAAATAATAAAAATATCTACTTCACATAAATACATAAATCATAACATAATTTATAATAAGATAATAGAAAATAATCACATTTGAGGGAAGCAAGTGATCAATATTCATTTTTGAACATTTGTTACAATAAGCTTCATGACTTCCTGTATGTAGAATATATCGATACATTTCCTTGCTCAAAAAGTGTGTTACATGTATGTGCACATTCATGCACAAACGGAGCACAAACGATTGAGCCAAAAATTGGAGTGTTTTGACGGTTTGGGGGATAGCATTTCCTCAACCCCCCTTGGCCACTGTACTATAATACCTTACTCCTGCAACGATCCATTTCTTTGCTCAAAAAGTGTGCACAAATGTTACATATATGTGCACATTCGTGCACAAACGAAACACAAACGATTAAGCCGTAAATTGGAGTGTACTGACTGTTTGGGGGATAGCATTTCCCCAGCCACCCTTGACCACTCTACTATACCACACTCTTGTGATGACCTATTTCCTTGCTTGAAAAGTGTGCAAAAACGTTACATGTACGTGCACATTCGTGCACAAACGATGTGTAATGCTCAAATCGCAATTATGCTAAGTGGGGAGGCTCTCGTTTCCCCAGCCCCCAAATCGAATTTTCAAATAATTTGTTGAGTTTGCGTGCACAAACGCAGAGTGGTCGTGCACAAACGATGTGTAATGCTCAAATCACCATTACGCTAAGTGGGAGGAGGGGGGGCTCTCGCTTCCCCAGCCCCCCTAATCGAATTTTCAATTAATTTGTTCAGTTTGCGTGCACAAACGCAGCAGAGTTGTCGTGCAGATTCGTGCACAAACGTAGCAGAGTTTTCGTGCACATTCGTGCACAAACGCAGCATAGTTGTCGTGCACATTCGTGCACAAACGCAGCAGAGTTGTCGTGCACATTCGTGCACAAACGATGAATAATGCTCAAATCGCCATTGGGCTAGGTGGGGAGGCCAGGGAAATGTACGTCGACTCAAGATGAAGGCTCGAACAGGGCTTGACAGGTCGGCTCAAGCCGAGCCACTTTGTTATTCATCGTCCTTTTCGCACCCGATTTGCGAATATTGTCGGGCCAGTGAAACACAGTAATAGAAAAGAAGAGGGGAGCAAATTGGCTACGGAGAATAGGCAAGTGATAAGGGTATGCGATGATATGAAAGATAAGAGAAGAAGAACTTCAAGAAAGAATATATGTGATACAAAAGAAAAACATGGAAGTGAAGTGAATATTTTTTCCTTCTTATGTATTCTTAAATTAATATCACATCACTTATCCAATCCTTCATTTACCACTATGCAGTCTTGATTCTATCATTAGTCTTCTTACATTCCAACTTATTCATTGATTCCTCTCACTCACTCCCAACTTTTTCTATTTCACTTCACTCCTTCTTTCTCTCTTTCTAACTAATTCCCTCGAAATCTCTCTGCCCTCACTACCAGCATTCCTATCCACCACAACTTGCTTCCAGTAGTAAACACCATTTACATCCAGATATCAAGTTTATAGCTCAAAGCTGAGCGCAAAGAGGTCTAGTTGCGTCCCAACTTCGACTTTTAAATGATGAAGCTTGACTTAACGATCTACTTTGCTACCAGAACTGTTTTGAAAATGCAAACGTCTTGTTGAATTTTTCACGAGTCAGCCACTTCTTATATGCATGCCACTTTTGATATACGCATTCAAGGACTATGAATCCACTATCTTTGAAACGCTAATGCGAAAACTGACTTATATTTAAGATTTTCGACGTTTCTGTTCAACAAGAAAAATTCAGAGAATGAGAATCAGCCATTATATTCTGACGTTGAGGTAAAAATTGAAAAATTAATGTATTTTAAAATGAGTGATCAATATTGCAAAAAAGCAAGCTTTCATTTTTTCGAACACCAAGATTTATTTTTAGAGCTTTGTCAGTGTCTACCAATATTTCCTTCATCATTATTATTATTCAGGCGTTCTACCCTGAGGAAAATTTGTAATATTCAAATAATTTTGCAAAACCATGTGAGTCCAAGTGGCCTCGAAATTGAATCCAAATACTCTCATATAACTAGATATATTTTTGTTAAATCTACCATCGCTTGTTTGAATTGCGCGCGCCTGCCATGCACTGCCTTCTTGTTTTGCAATCGCTTTTTTATTTTCTTCTTCCACATCTTAATTTCTTTCATATTTTTATTTAATCTTTTTCATCACTTTTGCCATTGCTACATTTTTTGGACTATTTTGTGGTTTGGATAGTATTTTATTGACTTGATTTTTTGTCATAGTTGGTATTATTGCTAGTGTGGTAGGAAGCCTAATATTTTTTTTCCTGGTTCTTCATCGCGTATGACGTTCCTTGTTGCATCGGAATTTTTCAATGCTGTGATTGAATTGAAAAAATCGAGGACTTTTCCATATTTGGTTACTTAAAGTGCATCAGCTTTTAGGATGTATCTTCAGACATCGAGCTATGTCAGTTTTTCAAATCTTAGTTCGTTGTTTTACGAAATATAATTGAGTCTTTCAAACACTTAGTGACGCGTTCAGTGTGTTGAAAATTGCATCATTGTGTATGATTCATGTTTTAATTACTTTCTACTGTTGAATACAAGAGACTTTCTTATGTCTTCAAACTTCATGATTGAAGTTTTTACTGTTTGTATCGATTCCCGAAGGGTGGAGTCAACTGTTTGCTTTGAACTTGAGGTTCATATTCCATCGCTTCGCAGAAGTCGACTGTTGCTGCTGGCCTGTATTTCTTGGTATGGAAATACATCCTTTCACCTGTGTAACGAGGGTTCACAAACATGATGCTTTGGTTTTGGCCTTGTGAAGGTCACGTATCATCTCGGCAGTGAGTTGTAAAGTTGAGTAATTTTCCTCATCACATTTTTCTTTGTATTGTTAATTTTATATTCCAAAACCTTTGTTTTCACTTATTTCATGACAGGTTTTATTATGACCAATGATTTAATTCTCAATAATTATGAACTTCTAGATATTTTCAAAGACCTTATTATTTAGGTCTAGGTTATAATTTGGAATCCAATTTTAGATTTTCATGCAGCCACTGGACTCATTTCATTGTGTATTGTTTAATCTGAATTTTTTATCCAAATTCACATTCAATTGTTGTGTAGCCTGTTTTGATATAATTATATATGATCCTTTTGATTAACTTGAAATTTATTACTAAGAATTTCTAAAGATTTTTCATAGACCTTATTACTTAGGTCTCGGTTATTTTTCCCATTGTGTGGTGTTCTATTTTGGATTTTTATACGGCCACTGGGCTTGTATCATTTTATCAAATTCACTCACTCATTTCATAGTGAATTTCCCTATCCATTTTTTAGTAGATTCATTCTTTCATGTTATATTGAATTAAGTCTAAATTTTGTATTCAAATACAGATTCGATTTTTTGCTCAGTGTAGTCTGTTTTGATATTTATGATATATTTTATCGTTTTGATTAATTTGAAGTCTGTCATTAAGAATTTCCAAAGATTTTCATAGACCCTATCACTCATTGTCTAGGTTATTTCTTCCATAGTGTAGAATTATATTTTAGATTATTACATGACCATTGTGCTCTTTCCAAGTTATATTGAATTTAATCATTCATTTTGTATTGAATCCAATCTGAATATTATATTCAGATCAGTTTTGCTTTGTAAAATCTGTTTTCATATGTTCTTTATCATCTTGATAAATTTTAAATTTGTTATTCACTCATTAATTTTTCTGGTTGAGTACAATAAACTCACATTCCGTTATGAACATGATTGTAGTTAATTCATTTGTATTATTAAGTTGTTAGCTACCTTTGGGAATAATCATTTTGCTTGAAAGAACTAGCTACTCTTCCAGGCATAATGATTGTTCATACCACTTACCAATATTGTGCTTGGGAATTATTTGAAAATAATAGTCATTTGTACTATAGTATTATAAATTCCCTATACAGTCCACTTCTTGTTTGTTGATTCCCAACAATATTAGAGAACAAAGTTTATATCCAATTTATCTTCAAACAGAACGAAGGAACTGGTCAATTATGATTCATTCCATAGGACAACGAACTTGATCTGCACAAAAGTTTAGAAATTCATGCACTAGATTTCAGCTGATAAGTCACAGCTTTCGATGACAATCGGAAATACAAACGTCAAAACCCTCGAGTATAAAATATATTAAGTTCATAATTTGGGTATAGCATACACCAAAGTTGGGGGTTGTTGTGGAGTATTTAACAATGATACATTTCTAGGCTTCGAAGCATGACTACGATATAAAAAGACTATAAAAACCAATACAAAAATAGAAATAGCAACTAACAAATACATTATATTCTCACTACCATAATCGTTAAACAAAGATAAATCATTAAAATTATAATTCTGTTTCTCAAAGGTTGACATGTTTTTCATATTATCTAGTTCTTCTATCAATAAAATCTTATCAGGAATATTAATCAATTTAAATGATTTAGACATTTTGAAAGTAGAAGGAAGACGTTGGTCTTTCATTACATCTCCATTATCTAAATGAATAAGAAATGATTTTGAAGGATTTATTTTATCATTATTAATTTTGATATGTGATTGACCACATCCATAGATACAATTACATAATTCATCATAGTTCATAAAAGGAATAGGTTCAGAAATATAATTACGTTGACAATTGGTCAATTCATTATTTTCTAAGATATCCTCAATACAAAGATCATTGATTTTACGCATTGTTCGACAATAAGAGGCGTTGAGATCATGTAGACATTGGTCTAGTACCACTAAGCCTGATTCAGCTACAGAAATTAATTTCTCACTGACATTCATTGTATAAAAATGATTATTTAGGAATACAGGATAATTGATGAGACGATAGGTATCAAGCATAGCGCTTCTCATGGGAACGGAAATAAAATATGTAATAAAATTCTCAGAGATAGTACAATGAACTGTGCTTAATTTCCACAGCGTTTCAATATTCTCACTAGCAATTTTTCCGCTGTGTGAAAGTGTGATATTTACAAAGTCAGATTTATGGATAATTGAATAATGCATTTTCGAATTGTAACAAAACTCTATACTATCTAATAATGCATTTACTTTGATCTCCATTAACTCTAGATTCAAATTGATTAAAGATATAGTTAAAATTTGATTCAATACAGTTGCTTGTGAATGAGTCACATTCTTAATCAAATCATTATTACTATTAATCCTATTCAAATCGTAATTAAACTTATCAACTAAATTATTATTTACAACAATATTCTTCTTTTCATTTTCAATAAGGATCTTCTCATTCTCTTCTAATTGGTTAATAATTTGATCATAATTATTTTTATCATCTGCATCTAAGTTACCAGTAAACCAGGAGATAGCTTTCCCTAATCCATTAAACAGTCCTCTCTTTTTGCGAGATGATGGATATGAAGGAAACAATAAACTTAATTTTTCGAAAAGATTGTCACGCATTTGCATGAAGGGAATCATAAGTTTTTTCAATGATGGTGATACATTTTGCAACTTGTCAATAGAATCTGATGAATCCTTAATTTCTATCTTAATGCTACTTATATTAGAATAATGTAAGAATGTCAATGTCTCGTTTATGTACATATGTCGTTCAATTTGTACTGGTATGAGTCCGGCTGTGTTAGTCAAGTCCACTAGCTCGTACGCTTGTACCAGGGGTTGGTAATGGAGGATTAGAGCCAGAAGCAGTATTATCTGTAACAATACGTTTCTTTTTCACTTTCCTATTTCGTTTCAATCTATTGGGATGAAGTTTCAAAGTTCTTTTCTTAGATTGATACGTATTTTCACCTATCTTTTTTGCTTCAAAGTATTTTGGGAGATATTTCTTGTTCTGAATACTTCTCACATATCTTACGTCATCTGAATAATTTGGGGGTTCTTCACGATTTTTGTTAAGTTTCTCTATTCTCTTTTCTTTCTCATGATCAGTTTTCTTTTTGATGATATCACGGAAAGTTTCCAACTCTAGGAAATATCTGTCAGCTAATTCTTCAGTAATTTGCACTGGAGTTTTATCCAAGGTATTGAAATGTTTGAATTTGCCGAAAGTTAATTCTAGTGGGGTCATTTGGTGAGTCGAATTCAAAGAGTTGTTGTATGTGATAATAGCAAGATCTAGTTTCTCTTTGAAAGATGCTTGTGGCATTTCAGTTCCAATTCCAGTGAGCAATTCGACCAGAGTGGAATGCGCACGTTCTATCGAACCTTGACTATCTGGATGTCCAGATGAAGCGTAATGGGGTGTTATCTCATAGAATGCTAAAAATTGTCTCACAAGAGCATTATCAAATTCCTTTCCTCCATCCATACACATTGTGTCGGGGATTGGATATTTTGAAATGTAATCTTTCAGCGCTTTCGTTATGGCAGGGCCATTAACATTATCAATCACAAAAGCTTGGAAGAATTTAGAAAATAAGTCAATCGTGGTCATCACTTTATGGGATTCGAACGAAAATACGTCTACTTGAATTTTCTCGAAAGGTCGCATTGGGGTAGGTGTTACTTGATACTGAATTTTAACAGGTCTTCGGTCGTATTTTGTGCGAAGACATGTTGGGCAATTATTTACATAATTCGTTACATCACTATGCATATTGGGCCAATAGTAATTACGTCTCAATTTCAAATAGTTTTCGTTTATTCCACGATGGAATGTTTTACCTTCATGATAAGATGAAACGAGTTCTTTCTGTTCTTCCACATCGGTTACATCTGATAATTTTATCTTATAAATTTTGAATTTCGTAGTTTGACTTGCCTCTTTCAGTTTTTCAATCAAAAAATAGAGAATGCTTTCCGCAATGGGCTCGAATTTCTTGTTAGGACTTTCGAAAACAATACCGTAGGTGAGATCTGGTTGGAAATAAGTTTTCAACTTCTCTAAGTTATTTGAAATATCATTTTTCGAAGAGACAGTGATGTTGACTCTGTTCTTATTGAACACTTTCATGAAATGAATTCCAAATTTTCCACGTTTTAGAACAATTTGATATTTCTCTTTGTTGATAGGAGAACTGTCGCCTACTATAGCGGCTCGGTCATCAGATGATTCTTGTGAATGAATCGTGACTAAAGAGTCATTGTCGTTTTCCATTTCATTGTTTTGATCTGGAGGCATGTTCAGGTTTTGATTGGAAATAAATCTGCTAGTACTTGATCTAGGTCAACATCAGTTTCATTCATTAATTCATCCATTGGTATTTCAAGAGAATTTGTAGGTGAATTGAGTTGAGGTATTTCTTCTGAATCTAAATTAACAAGAGTTTAAAAGTCAATTATTTCGTTATTCAGTACTTCTGAAGCTTTAATCGGATTTCGAGATAATGCGTCGGCGACTACATTCGATTTTCCTTTTAAATATTCCACAGTGAAATCGTACTCTTCCAAAAGAAGTTTCCATCTTAAGAGTTTGGAATTTGGTTCTTTCAGGTTCCTGAGCCAAACAAGGGGTTTGTGGTCTGTTTTAACAACAAATTTTCTACCATATAAATAAGGTCGAAAATGTTTTATGCTCCAAACGATACTTAATAACTCTTTCTCAATGGTTGGTAGATTACATTCTGCTCTATTGAGAGTACGGGATGCGTATGAAATTGGGAGGTCGGATCCATTTATGTTCTGTGAAAGGACACTGCCGATAGCATAATTTGATGCGTCTGTCGTCAGAGTAAATGTTTTCTCAAAATTTGGAAATGTCAATATGGGTGAATTACACAGAGCTTGTTTCAAGTTATTGAATGCTTCTTTGTATTCAGTGTTGTTGACATTGATTTTTTCGTCTTTTCTCAAGGCTCTAGTTAGAGGTTGGGCAATTTTCGCATAGTTTTTAATGAGTTTTCTATAGAATCCGGTCATACCAAGAAATTGTTTTATTTCTTTAACGGTTTTCGGTATAGGAAACTGTGAGACAGCTTCGATTTTGGCAGGATTAGGACGAATTCCATCCTTTGAAACAATGTGTCCTAAAAACAATAATTCCATGTTACAAAAGTTTGTTTTATCTAGTTGAATCTTCAATTGATAATCTCTCAATTTCTTGAATACTCTTCTCAAATCTTTCAGGTGTTCTTCAAATGAGTCAGAAAAAATTATTATGTCATCCATATACACTAATGCATTTGGAGTGTCACAAAATATAAGATTCATAGCTCTCATGAAGCTTGGTGGTCCATTCTTTAGGCCGAAAGGCATCCTTACGAACTCGTAATGACCGTCGTCTGTGCTGAATGCAGTTTTAGGAATATCTGCTTCTTCTACTTCGAGTTGGTGGAAGCCAGATGCTAAATCTAAACTCGTAAAATAAGTTGCTCTTCCAATTTTTCCAAAAAGGTCTTCTATGTTTGGGAGAGGGAACTTGTCACTTTTTGTCTTGTCATTAATTTTTCGGTAGTCAATTACTAAACGTACTTTACGTTTTCCTGAATTGTCAAGCTTTTTGGTACTACCCAGAGTGGGGAATTGTAAGGTGAATTTGAAGGTCGGATAATTTTTCCGTCAAGTAATTTTTGAACTTCGATTTTTATATCGTCTCTGAAGGCTACGGGATACCTATAATTTTTGGTATATACAGGAGAATCGTCAGTTGTCTCAATCCTATGTTTTAGTAAGTGAGTTGCAGTCAGTAAAGTGTTTTCTAATTTTAGTATGTCTTGGAATTCATGAACTAAATTTACAATTTGGTCTTTGTCACGTCTGTCAATATGGTCAAGTTGAATGATTTGGGAGATCTCGTCATGAGTCAAGGATTTCTCGGAAGGAGAACAATCCATTAATTCGCACTCTTCGATTTCAAGACACTCGATATTTACATCTCTTTCAACATCGGAAAAATATTCAAATTCACAAAAATCTCTATCAGTTACATTTACAAGTATTTCATTCAATCCTAAAGCTGGTATATTCGTTATGCCTAGCTTTGCATCTGATCTGTTTATCAGGGGTAGTTTCAAAGAATTAATTCCCTTGTGAATTTTAACAGGAGTAAGTCCATTCAAAATAAATGTTTTGTCAGGGGTAATCATACAGTTTGTTTGAAAATCAATTTGAGCTCCAATTCTACTGAGGGTTTCGTGACCTAGCAAAATATCGTAATTAGAACTAAAGTCATGTACAAAATACATTTCATTACTTAAACTAGCATGCACAGAACTTAAATCTAAATTAACACGCCAATGTCCTGTAGCTTCTCCGGCTGGTGTTTTGATTTTGAATTCATATTTTTCTACATTAATACACGGGAAAGTCTTATTATCAGTTCTTACAAAATTATATTTGGATCCAGTATCAATTAATATTTTACAATCATTTACACACAGGAATGGCAACTCGTTCTTTTCACAATAGTTCATTTCAATCACCTCTGATTGCTTTGAGTGTTGTCTGCTCCTAAAAATCATGGAAAGCTTCGGCGAGTTTGTCGACTTTGTCTGATAGCTGTTGAAATTTGGAGTTATCGACTTCTTCAGTTGTTTCAACTGGTTCAGTCAAATGAACTGAATTTGATTTTCTTAGATTTGAAACTGTTCGCATTGATACGTCAGTATTTTGGCGATTTTGATTTTGTTGAAATCTATTCTGGTTATTCACATTCTAATTAGGATTTCTGTGTTGAAAGTTTTGAAAGTTCTGAGGTTTGAATTGTTGAGATTGAAAATGTTGGTGTTGATTATTTTGACGAAATTGATTTGGAAATGATTGTTGTTTGTTTGCTTGAACATGTTGAGAGTTTGGAAATTTAGATTGGTTGTTGTTGTGATGAGATTTATCATGGGTATTGTAGCTTTTGTAGTGCATTTTTGAAACATCGGTTGAAAAGTTCAAGTGTTTTAAAACAGCATTGCTTTCACTAATGATAGCTTGTCTTGCGTCTTGTAGATTTTTCACTCGTAACGTTTGAAGGTGGGCTCCTAGCTGGTATGGAAGTCCTTCAACTAGAACATTGATTACTTGTTTGTCTAGTTGGTTAGTCACAAAGTCCAAAAATTCACCGTGAACACCGTCAAGTTTGTGCCTACAAATTATGGTGGTACGTTTTTCTTCAAGTGTATTCACAAATACTAGAGGATGTTGTTTTGGATTTGGTTTAAGCGTTAAAAGTTCTGATGTGAGTTGATGCACTGATCGATTGTCTGCAAAATTGTTTTTCAAGATTGTGATTACTTCTTTAACTGATTTGCAAGTACTGTTTATTACTACAATTTTGGCCATATCATGGAGTCTTTTCTTGATTTGAAATAATAAACGGAAGTGATTGGCTGGGGCTTCAATAATGTCACTTGTACAATATCCAGTTAGTAGAGTTTCTACCACTTCAAGAAATGATATGAGTTCAATTGGATTTCTGTCATAATCGGGGATTAGATCGAGATCACCCTTAGGTAATGGTTTTGAAATAGTCGGTACCTGTGCTGCAGATGCTTGTTGCTCTGGCTGCAGGGGTGCCGCTGCGTCATTCATGTTGTCTTCGGCAGGGGGTGGTGTTGGCTGTAGTCGAACGTCTTCGTCTTCTTCTTCTTCTGCTTCCTCAAGCAATTTCCTGAGTGAGGGTCGATGGTTCAACCTCAAGGAATCTGGATGACAGGAGTTGAATGAACGTCTGCCGGCCAGGATTAAGTTGATGATGATACCACTTCACTTTTATAGCACATTACTTCACAAAACTTCCGATCGCGGATTCAAGTCAAAACAGGTGTTAAGAATTAAAATTCACAGAAAAACCCGAAATTTTGATCGCGAATTTTCCTTCACCCGTCCCTGTTCGGGCGCCAGCTTAGGTTATCTAAGAAGATGACAAGTTTTTAAAAACAAATTTTATTCACCGAATCGTCGGACATAACCCCGACGTTCAGAGTTGAAGAATGAAAACGGACTAAGCACGGCACGCAGGCCGCTAATTGGTTTTATTGAATACTAATGCTGACTAAGCTCTCTACTACTAGCACACCTATAACTTATGTATGAACACTGTTTTGTACTGTGAAACCGTATAAGGGGTGAAATAGGCAACCAGCAATGCAGGAGCCTAGTACCAGATCCACTCTCTCTAATCCACGATCAGGAAGACGAACGGGGCACAAGGATATTTTTGGTGAAACAAGCTTCTAGGCAAGGGACGATGACAAACTGGGCTGACGACAAAGTGCATGCAACGACAAACTAGCACTCCTGAGATATTGTCACTAAACGACAAAGTGCATGTTGTCAAACTGGGCTGCATTCCTTAGATTGCCAGTTTGGCGGTGCATGCAACGACAAACTGTCACTCCTCAGATTTTGTAAGCAGACGACAAAGTTGCACGCCGTCAAACTGGGCTGCATTCCTTAGAGTGCCAGTTTGGCGGTGCATGCAACGACAAACTGGCACTCCTCAGATTTTGTCACTAGACGACAAAGTTACACGCCGTCAAACTGGGCTGCATTCCTTAGAGTGCCAGTTTCGCGGTGCATGCAACGACATACAGGCACTCCTCAGATTTTGTCACCAAACGACAAAGTTGCATGCTGCCAAACTGGGCTACTTTTAAGTCCTGATGTGACTAGTTTATACCTAGGTGTTTTACAAACAGATACATGCTGGGATTATGAAGACAGAGTACTCTTCATATTTTCTGAAGACATAGGTACATTATACATGATAAATTATAAATAACTAGCCGTCAGGCTCGCTTCGATCGCCGTATTCGTCTAGAAGGGGGCTCCGCCCCCTGGACCCCCGACTGGATCGTCCAAAAATGAGATCAGCGGGCTCGCCTGCATTTTTCATTTGAGCATGCTTCATTCCATCAGAATGTCAAAGTATTGAGAGAACACAGAAAAGCTTAGAAAAACGTTGGAAAAACGCAGATTTTGTGCGTATTTTTGATGGAATATTAAAGTCACCTCATCACAAAATTTTTAGACCCTAGCTAGACCTCTGTACCAAATTTGAACATTTTCTGTCAAATTTTGAGTGTATCTTTCGCGTTATTTCAAATTCCTTCTAACTCAACATTATTACACCCCAGCTGAGCTTCTGTAGTAAATTTGAACATTTCCTGTTCATTATTTGTTATCGATAAATCTGAGAAAAAGCAAAAAAATGCTGGAAAATGCTAATTTTGGGCGTATCTTTGACGTTATTGCAAATTCCTTCTAACACAACATTATTACACCCTAGCTGATCTTCTGTACTCGATTTGAACATTCTCTGTTAATTTGTTCTCGATAAAGCTGAGTAAACGATAAAAAACGCTGGAAAAACACAGATTCTGGGCGTATCTTTGAAAATTTTTCCAAATCCGTTCTTAGTGCGCCTCTAAAGGGCCAACTGTTCAGTTACCTACAAAATTTGAACGTTTTTGGTCCGATAGATTTTTAGTTCTGCGAGTGAGTGAGTGAGTCAGTCAGTGAGTGAGTGCCATTTCGCTTTTATATATAATATAGATTATAACAAGAAGGGGGCCCCCTAGTTTGATAATTTTAACCAACCATTTTTTCACATCGCGTGATAACTGATTCTTCTTAGGCCTCTAAGGCAGTTCAAAAGTAATATGTATAAAAAATATTGAGAACAAAGATTTTGCAGAAGTTTCTGGGTTATCTTCAAATTAATGTAGTTGATAAGATTTTTATCACTATTTATAAGCCTACTCCAACAGAGTAATATGATGATTTTCTGCTTACATGATCTGAAATGTGTCATAGGCTGCTAAACTCGAATTTTCAACTCCAAAAGCTTCTAAAATTGATTCCAACTAGCAAATAAAGATATTTAATCTTCATTTCTGATGAATTTCCATTCATTATTGAATGAACTTGGCAAATGTGACTTTCTGGTGCTGAGAATATAATGTAGATATATCTCTCCAAACACCAATTTTTAAACAATCAATTGACAATATTGCATCTAAAGGTGCGTACAGATTTTCGCGCTGCGAACATGAGCAATTCACTTTTAATCAGCTGATGCCAAGCTGTTTATATCTATATCTTACCGTTTCTGTAAAAATACAGATATAGTCAGCTGATTATAAAAGTGAATTGCTCATGTTTGCGGCGCGTATATCCGTACGCACCTTACGATTGAAAGTAGTCCATTCTAGGCTGTGACTGAGTGACTCCAGGGACAACAGAATCACTGACTTCAATAAGATGTATTTATTTATTGAGAAGGAACTGCAATTGTTATTATAATAGCCTACAAGCTCTCACACTGGAATGTGATTCGAACTTTCAATACAGACTTTGGACTTTTCAGAATGAGTCCTTTAATATGCCACTGTATATCTTATTCTGTGACTGAGAACTAGGATTCCTTCGATTGTACTCATGGTAAGCCAGAATGCTTAATCAAATTTAGAAATTAATTTGAGAAACATGAAATAATGAATTATAAACTGAAAAGACAAAGTAATCCACCAAATAGGACAAAAAATCATGAAAACGTTTTGGAAATAGATAGGTAGATGACTTTTATTTACACTTTATTTACAATAAAAGTGATGTGGGCGAATATCAAGAGAAGTTAGCCACAACATGCTTCAAGTGATTATCAAAGTGTCTAGTCGAAACTACTGTATAATAATATAAAATTATTCAATATAATTAATAATATAAACTACTACAACCCCCCCACCCCCCATCATAGGTGTAATGCTGGCTGGACTTTATAAGGTGAGTGAAGCAAGCCATCCAGCTAGTGTGGGCTTCATTAATAATAGAATGCACCCTTTTGATAGAAAATTATCTTGTCAAAATATTTTTTTTTCAAAAAGTCTGTGTCTTTTTTATAACGCTGAGTTTATACCAAAGTTATTAACAACATGTTTATTTTTTCGTCCTTATAGATTCTATTAGATTGAACATAATTTATCATGCACATGAACACAACTTATCATGTAAACCTCCATTGTGTGGTACATCATTTTTAAATGCTTTTTAAACCAAGGAAGATGACATCAATTAAAATGGTCTATGATACTTGTATCCAAGATGGCGGCTGATTGAAGTTTTAGTTTTTAAAGAAATAATTTATGAAGTTCAATCAGCCGCCATTTCGGATAACAGTATCATAGAACATTTTTATTGATGTCATCTTTCTCGTTTTGAAAAGACCTTTAAAATGATGTACCACAAAATTGGTGCTCACATTTGAAATATTCGAGTTACAACCCTAAGTCACTCCCTTATGACGGGTTGAATTCAGTTGTAAGTCAAAAGGTGGAGTATTTGATCAATAACTTATCCTGAAAGTTACAGTATTATATCTACAACAGTATCCAACTTATTGAAGGATTCCCATACATATGACTCACTCTGTATATTTTCATACATTAGAATGTAGGCAGGATGTAGATAATGCAACTGTGAAATCATTGAGAAAGCCCGTACGGTCAAGTATCTGGGAATTATATTGGATGTAGGCTTACTTGGTCAAATTATGTGAAAAAGATAAAGAATGAATATTATTCGTGTATATAAGAAAAATTTATTACCTCAATAAGTTGTGTAGGCTACAAAGAAAGTTTTGGTTCAGCTATATCATGCACTTATTGGTTCTAGGATAAACTATGCATGTGCAACGTTCATATTTAACCAGTGATTACTGGTCAAAAAATATAATGTAAATAATTTGTAATAAGCCTAAACGATTTAGTTCAATGACACTTTTCAGAGAATTATCGATATTACCACAGAAACCTTTCCTATATAAATCGATTCTTGATTTTGCTTAAAATAATTTAGAACATAATCATATAAAAATATAAAACTATTTTTCAGGAATTCACAAGACATTAACATACCAAAACCTAAGTTGGAGCACTCCAGACGTCACTTCAAATACATAGAAATAAAAATATACATTCACTTCCACTAACAGGAAGAGAAATAACCTCAAGTCAGCGTTGTAGGAGAAATATGGAAAAAAAATTACAAATAGATAACGCAAATGATTTATTTTCTAAAATAATTCAAAAATCATTGCAAATATTTTCAAATACTAGCCAAATTAGAAAGATGACCATCAACTTATTCGTTCGTTTATTACAGTAGTATATTAAAAAAATAAAAACAAAATACATCGAGTACAATATTGAACTTATTCAAAATATGTGTTCCCTATAGGAAAACCAGACTGGGAAACACTACATTGAAAAATAATAAATCATATACCGTTGTTGAAAATGTACATGCATACATGCACTCATTCACACACTCATACACGCGCCCATTCATACTCTTTCACACAAAAATCTAAGTTTCTACGTTCCTGCTAATCATTAAATTGTCTATAGTTTTTGATTATGGCTGTTCCGTAGACCTTTTTATTTTCATTCAAATTGGATAATCTTTTTCAATATAATTGTTAAGTTCTCCAGCGCCCTCCAAAGAAAACCCTGCATGATTTCTGGTGCGTTTTTCCATATGCATGGGGTAACAAGCTAGAACTAAAAAATATATTTTTTCCTGACTACTTTAAGATAGATACTTGCAAATGGTCTCAATCTCTTCGTTACAACAAGACGAATAAGAATATTGATAATGGAAACAACGAAAATATTCGACAACATTGAAAAATAAAAGATGGCGGTCATTATTGACAGAAATTCTTATATCGCTTGTTATTCAGTTATTGTGAGAGATATCGGATTGGTTTTACCACCAAAGTGTTCAGAATTAACCATACAATGATGTTCGAGAGAATCATTTCATTTCGACCACTCTTTCCATTATCTATTTAACTTCAAAAACTTGAAACATACATTTTTCAGGGACAATATTTCACTTTCCAACCTGTATATGTATTTGCAGTAAAAAAACACTAGTATTATTGGCACAGTATTGTGGAATATTTTCAAAGCTTCAAAATCACATCTGGTTGGAGTATGTAAGTCCATATTTTACGGCTGGAGCGTCATCGGAAAAAGAGTAAAAAGTACTGTTTGCAGCGGAAAACACGCTTTTTCCACCAAATGCCAATCCCAACAATTAGAAAACCGTGTAACTCATGACTCTTTGAAGGTACATACTTGGGAATGGTATCAATCTCTCTATAATGATGTGTAGAAATAGATTATCCATGATGGCAATCTTAAAAATGTTTGTCATCATGAAAAAACCAAGATGGCGGCAAATATATGTCGATTTTCAAGAAATCATCTGTAATTCTAGTAATGTCGAGGATATCGGATCAATTAAGTAATATGCAAGCTCCAATACAATCATACCACAATATCCGAAAGATTTATCCAATTCCACCAACTTTTACTACGTATGGTGAATATAACTACAAACTCTTGAAATCAGATTTTTGGCTGCCATCTTGGATTATTCTGTGATGATAAACATTTTTGAGATCGCCATCATGGATAATCTATTCCCACACATCTTTACAAAGAGATTAATATCATTTTCAGGTCTGTACCTTCAAGGGGTCATGAGTTACAAGGTTTTCTAATTGTTGGGATTATCATTTGGTGGAAAAAGCGTGTTTTCCGCTGCAAACAGTACTATTTACTCTTTTTCCGATGACGCTCCAGCCATAAAATATGGACTTACAGCCTCCAACCAGATGTCATTTTGAAGCTTTGGAAATATTCTACAACAATGTGCCAATAATACTAGTGTTTGAACACTGCGAATACATATACAGAGTGGAAAGTTTCTGTTTTCAACATTTTCTGTTCTTTAATATTGTATATAGTCATTATTACTTAATTAATTTCTAAAATCTTAATTAATCCCACCCTATAACATTTGTTTCATTCATCTATTTCGAATCATTAATGCAATATTGTATTCACCATTAAGCCATGGATTACTCAAGGTTTAGTAGTTTCTATTAGAAGAAAGCAAGCTCTATTTAACAAATGTAAAAAGGAACCATTCAATTTAAATCTGAGAAATTATTTTAGAAGTTATCGAAATAGATTGACAGTCCTTATTAGAGAAGCTAAACGATTGTATTATAGCAGAAAAATTGAGGAGGCTGGAAATGATGTAAAACGGACTTGGAATGTAGTTAGGGAGGTAGCTGGTTGTAAAATAAGGAAGGAGTGTTTGGAAGAAATTGAAATTGGTGGTAATGTCTATAGTGCTAGGGATAATCCCAATATATGTGCTAATGCTTTTAACGATTTTTTCATCTCTATAGGAGAGAAAATGGTACAAAATATTCCTAGTGAGCCTGGTGATGATTTGCAACCAGACAATCCCCACAATCCGCAAGATTATTTTACTTTTCAATATGTATCAGAGACTGAGGTTGTGGAGGCGATCGAGAGTCTTAGAGGTGCATCTGGGCCTGGTCATGATGGCATTACTGTATCTGTTTTAAAATCTGTTAAGAGTATTGTTGCCTCTCCACTCAAACACATTATTAATGTAAGTTTTGAACAAGGTATTTTTCCAGATTCTTTTAAAACAACTGTAGTAAAACCAATATTCAAATCACAAGACAAAAGGAAAATTACCAACTATAGACCTATAAGTTTACTTTCGAATTTGGCTAAAATAATTGAAAAATGTGTAAAGAGACAGCTACATAAATTTTTGGAAGTGAATAATATTCTGTCAAAAAACAATTTGGTTTTAGAGAGGAGATGGGAACACAGGAAGCAATTGCTGCTTTTGTTCAAGAAACAATCTTAAACTTGGATGTAGGTAGGAGACAAATAGCTATTTTTCTTGATCTTGCAAAAGCCTTTGATACAGTTTGCCATGATCGTCTACTTGATTGTCTCCGTAGCCTTGGTCTTGAGGATGTGGCACTGGGATGGTTTTGCAGTTATTTAAAGAATAGGCAACAATGTGTTAGAGTCAATAACACTGTTAGTGAATATAAATCTGTTAAAATGGGAATCCCACAGGGAACAGTGATTGGACCTTGCCTCTTCCTGATCTATATTAATGACTCTTGTAACCTTAATTTAATCAATGGGAAAATATTGTCATTTGCAGACGATGCAGTTTTAATTTTTCATGAAGAAAACTGGGCTAGCACATATGACTCAGCTGCTAGGGGACTGGGAGAAGTAAAAAAATGGCTTGATAGAAGAAAACTGACTCTGAATTTGTCCAAAACAAAATACATCTCTTTTTCCTTGAATATACAGAATCAGCCAGTTAATATGTCACTTGTTTTGCATTCTCCAAATTGTCTTAGTCATGTAGATTTAGGGTGTTCAGTTAATTGTAATAAAATAGAGAAGGTTAGCAGTATCAGATATCTTGGAGTAATGGTTGATCAGCATTTAAAGTGGGATGTACATTTGTCGCAGCTTACTACACGATCTAGAAAACTTATTTATTTATTTGTGAAATTACGTTCTGTTTTGCCTATGAAAGTCATGAAGATAGTGTATTATGCACTGGCACAGTCATTGCTCCAATATGGTATTGTGGGTTGGGGTGGTGCATATACAAATGTTCTAAAACCAGTAAAAACAATACAAAATTTAATATTAAAAATTATTCTGAAAAAGAATAGAATGTAAGTAGTATAAAAAGGCCGGTTCTGGGGCACAAGTGCCCCAGAACCGGCCTTTATCTCAAGATCATCCAGGCGCCTCAAGGTCATCCAGGTCAACCACCCTAACCTCAAGGTCATCCAGGTCAACCACCCTAACCTCAAGGTCATCCAGGTCAACCACCCTAACCTCAAGGTCATCCAGGTCAACCACCCTAACCTCAAGGTCATCAAGGTCAACCACACCCACCACAAGGTCATCTAGGTCAACCACACCCACCTCAAGGTCATCTAGATCAACCACACCTACCTCAAGGTCATCAAGGTCAACCACACCCACCTGAAGGTCATCCAGGTCAATCACCTTAACCTCAAGGTCATCCAGGTCAACCACCCTAACCTCAAGGTCAAAAAAAAAAAAAAATTAAAAAAAAAATTAAAAAATTAAAAATAAAGAAAAAAAAATTATAAAAGGAAAAAAAAAAATATGAAAAAAAAAAAAAAAAATTAAAAACACATAAAATCGGAAATAAATGGGAATCCAGGTCAATCACCTTAACCTCAAGGTCATCCAGGTCAACCACCCTAACCTCAAGGTCAAAAAAAAAAAATAAAATAAAATAAAAAAAAAATAAAATAAAAAATTATTAAAAAAAGAAAAAAAAAATTATAAAAAAAAAAATTAAAAAAAAAATTGAAAACACATAAAATCGGAAATAAATGGGAAAAAAGGGAAAAAAGGGAAAAAAAATCCCCTCCGGATCCTGAACTGGGGTATTAAAGGAGTTGTTCTACAAGGAGTGGGACATTGTGTCTTGTACAGTCGTGTCCCAATATGTGTGTGTACCACCAGTACGTGTGTGTGATTAAAAAAAAAAAAAAAAAAATAAAATAAAAATAAAAACACATAAAATCAACAAAAGAAAAATAAATCAATAAATAAATGAATAAAAAAAAATAAATGAATAAATAAAAACACTTAATTGGGAATAAATGGGGAAAAGGGAAAAAAGGGAAAAAAGGGGAAAAAAATCGCCCGGCCGCCACCGGTCACCCCACCGGTCGCCCGGCCGCCACTGGTCGGAAGAAGTATCATATTCTATATAATTTAAGTCTTTAAACATAAATCCTCTATGGTGTAGTGGTTAGCAAGTCAGCTTTCTGAGTTGGAGGCTCTATGCTCGAATCCAAGGCGGTAAAGGTAAGTATTAAAGGTCAGTATCAACAGAACCAGAGGATATATTTTTTGTATGTAGTGGGTAGACTGGCCCACCACTGCCAGTCATCCCGCTGCCAGTTGTCCGGCCGCCACTGATCGCCCGGCCGCCGCCGGTCGCCCCGCCGGTCGCTTGGCCGCCACCGATCACCCCGTCGGTCGCCCCACCAGTCGCCCCACCATCGTCACCAGTCGCCCCACTATCGCTGCCAGTCGTCCCACTATCGCCGCCAGTCGCCCCACTATTACCGCCAGTCGTCCCACTATCGCCACCAGTCATACCACTATCATCACCAGTCATACCACCATCGTCACCAGTCGACCCACTATTGCCGCCAGTCGTCCCACTATCGTCACCAGTCGCCCCACTATCGCCACCAGTCTCCCGGCCGCCGCTCGAGCTCGAGCTTGCTCTTTTGGGGAAGTAGTTCCTTATGTTTATTTGTATTTCCTATTGATTCATTTTGTTGTTATATTTCTAAATTGTGAATTATTGTAATGCTTTTTCAAGGAATGAATAAATAAATAAATAAATAAATGAATAAAATAAATTACTCATTTCAATATCATCCATCTTATTCATTAATCCCATAATTCTAGATTCAAATCATATATTCACATGTTATAATACTCCCAACAGCTCTTTTCCATCACAACCCAATCGTGTGTTTATGGGAAGGATTTCATTTCATATCCTTCTTAGAAAATCTACAATTATTTGTTGAAACACCACTGATTTATGAAGTTACATTACAATTTTATATTATCGTTATTCTAATTGCATTTAATCTCTATTATCATTGATCGAATTGTTATACTTTGTAAAATTCGTTGAATAATTAGCATTAACATCATTTAATGTGAATAAGTGTATAAGCCATTAATTATTGTATCATACATAAGTGAAGAAATCTAATCTGATAATAGATAGCAGACACCAACTAGAGTTTGGAGAGTAGTATCTCTCTAACTAGTAGACACAAACTAGAGTTTGGAGAATAGTATCTCTCTCATCGATAGTAGACACAACATCTTGAGAGTGCCAGTTTGTCGTTGCATGCACCGTCAAACTGGCACTCCTGAGATTTTGTCACTAAACGACAATGTTGCACGCCGTCAAACTGGGCTGCATTCCTTAGAGTGCCAGCTTGGCGGTGCATGCAACGACAAACTGGGCTGGAAAACCAGCCCAGTTTGTCGTCGGCCCACTTTGTCGCCAGCCCAGTTTGACGTGGTCCCCTAGGCAACTGTAGAGACTGTGGTCCCCTAGGCAACAGATAAATAAAACTTTTTGACTTGTTAGTAAACTTCTGATCATCATATTTATTCTGGGACTGAACAATGGGACGATTGGCTGTTGATCTCTATTTTCAGGTAAAATGCTATCCACAAATTCAGGGAGTAAATAAAATTTGAACAAATGGCGGATAGAATATTGTCATGTTAGTAGTGTCTATTTGCCGTTTTAAGATGATTTTTTTTATGACTTTTTCCCCCTCCCCCTACCACTCACCCATCCTACATACCCCCCGCCACCCCCGCTCCTTCGGCACCACCCCTGCCCCATCCCCCGCTCCTCAGAAGGAGAAGAACCACTCCCTCTCTCTCTAGAAGAAGAAGAAGAAGAAGAAGAAGAAGAAGAAGAAGAAGAAGGACAGGAGGAAGAAGAAGAAGGAGAGGTGGAAGAAGAAGGAGAGGAGGAAGAAGAAGAAGAAGAAGAAGAGGAAGAAGAAGAAGATGATAAAAATGATGCTCTCTCTCTCTCTCTCTCTCCCTCTCTCTCTCTCTCTTTATGTTATTTTCTATTTCATTCATAGATAGTCATGCCCAATTACATTCAGTCATGCCCAATTACATTTAGTCACGGTCTATTTGATGATGATTTATAGCAGAGAGAGATATGTGTGAGAGAGAGAGGCAATCTACTGACAGATTTTAGTGAAACGATCTTCTGCCAGATTTAAGTGAAATGAATATCTTACTCTCAGATTCAACATGTACTTGACAACGTTGTCAAGCACATGCAGAATTGTGGGTTGTACACACAATGAACATTATATTTTTTATGTTTCCTCAATCATAACTAATGCATAGAATGAAATAGTATATCCAAATACACACATTGGTTTTGAATTAGACATATATCTTTAAATTCTCTAGAGAGTGATCTATGATCTTTTACATTTTTTATCAGCAATGTCATATAAGCATTTCCAGAGATCATCAGAATTATTAATAATAGCTAATGATTCATCATTATTTGAACAAACATATCCGGTTTCTAGTATATTGAGTAATTCAAAAATTTCAGATAAAATTGGAAAGTGGAGATTTTCTGTTTTTGTTAATGCAAGATTGCTCACCTCATCACCCATTCAGAATTTAATATTCTTTGCAATTAGATCAAATTCATTGAATGAAATTGACATCAAGAGACAAGATAGCTTCTTGAACTTTGAAAAGCTATAACAATCAACCATATTTTTCAGTTGAGTGTATGTACAGGTAAAATTTGATAAGAAACTATTTGAATAAACTTGTATCTGCACACTATACTACACACTTCTATAAATAGAATTGAGCCTCACACATGTGAGATCTTCACAGCTCAACTAACAAAGCGTTACTGAACGATTAAACCTAGACATTGCAGGTACAATGGAGATGAAAACAATCAAGTATACACTAGGAATTTATTCACACAATTCACTACAATTGTTCATCACTTCCTCTTCAATTTTTATTAGTTTACTCACAGACAGTTTATGGGGTCTGTAATAGCATTTATATCGTTCAAATTCACTGTGTTTAAGAAAATGTCTTTTAGTTGTTTCACCAAATGATGATTTTCATGAGTTGAATGTTTAATTGCAATTTCACAAGCATCATACCAATCAATACACTGTTCTAACCTCATTTCCAATTCACTATTAGCTTGCATCCACTTGCACGGGTCCATGATGAGCGAATGAAGGAACTATACATATGTTGGTACTAATATAGAGAAATTAAATGGCTCCTGTCCCTTCCCACCAATGCAACATATGCGAGCAGTATGATATCTCAATGCTTGCATACAATAAACACATTGAATTTCTTGTCCGTTATAGAAAAAGCCATATCTTGCAGAGTTTTTCTTTTCTGTATTTGAATAGAATTAACATTTTTTCATGCTAAGCATTCCATTGTTTTTGCACATGGATTTTGTAGACAAGTTCATATTTTTCATTATCAATGAATGATAATGAAGAGCAGTGAAGAGCGCACATCGCCCACTTGGATTGTGATGATGAATTTCACATGCATTATAACACCATGAACTTGTGAAGTAGTTGAAATTTGGTTTCTCAATTTCATCCAGTAAACAACATACGTTTTTGTGTAACCTTCTAAGAAACTTAGCTTTCTCTGTACCTTGTGTGTAGATTTTATCACATCCTTCAAGATAAGATATCAATAATTCATCTGTATAAATAAAATGACCATCTTCCCAGCGTATTTTGTGATAATTGTTCTCTGCCCATGTTGCTTGCTTATGCAATTTAGCATTCAATTCCGACTTTGCAAATGGTGACTTGAAATGCAACACAACAAAGCTATTTACCTGATCTACGATTCCAATTTCTTTCATGATAATTTGATTAGAATTTCCCTTGAACCAATGCATGTCGACTGTTGCAAATTTTTTACAGGAGAGAGTTTCTTCCTTCTGTTTGATGATGAGCTCTGTTTTCTCCTCCTCCTCCATTGTCCTCCTTTGTCCTCCGTTCTCCTCCTCCTTTGTCCTCCTTTGTCCTCCGTTCTCCTCCTCCTCCTCCTCCTCCTCCTCCTCCTGTGATTTAGGTATACTACATCTTGATTGATAGTAGAAGAAGTCATCCTAGACGTCAAGATCACACTGTATCTCTATAGATCGTGTTTTCTTCTCAGAATTAGAAGACATTATAGGTGTACTACATCTTGAGTCATAGAAGATGCTGTCTTTCTCCTCATCAAGATCACACTGTATCCAGATAGAGCGTGTTTTCTTCTCAGAATTAGAAGACATTGTAGATGTTAACCGATCAAAGCTAAAACCTCAAATGAGTAAAATTTGAAAAATGCAATACTTATATAGTTTGTGCTCTATCAAGAAATTACTGAACTTCCTTCACCATGGAAGTAAGAGGAGTGTATCCCATGATACAATCACTGATTAAAATGCAATAAGCAGAAGTATTTGGGGGCACAGCTTCCTCAAATTCCATATCTATTCTAATATCTGTGGAGGATTTCAAATGAGGAGATTGATGTGAATGGTCAATTACAATCAGGGGTGTTTTAGTACAAAATGTGTCAAAATCAATCTCTGTTCCAAGCTCACTATTGATACTATGGTTATAGTACGCCAACGCAAAATCCAAAAACATACGGTACATCAATTGTTGTTTACCAAGGAGGTTTTCATAAGGAAAATAGTCGGAGTTCATGTAGACCTTTGCATTCTGAAGATAACAACTATCAAATTTCCGAGATTGATTTATTAATTTTATTCTTACGATCTGTCTGAAACACTAAAACAACATACTTTGGTGTGTCGAGATGGGATGCAGTTTTTACTGCCCAAGAATGAACAGTGCTATTTTGTAAATTTGGTAATTCTGAAATCTCCCAATGACAAAAGCTCAGCTTCAGCGGTGTATCAGCATCGAGCAATCTCAAAAAATTCAACCTCACATGATCTTCTAAAGTAATATAGGGAATTCTCCATTGGAGCTTCGTTATTTTTATATTAACATTTGTTGCTTCTGTAGACTCGATGCAATTGAGATCTGTTGGTGATCTTAATAATACAAGTTCTTGTTTCAAGTTTAAAATTATTCTTTGAAAGTCTTCAAAAAATGGTAAAACTAATTAAAGAGGTACACAGAATGTAAACTTTCTATCTTTTAGTGTATATCCTGCTCTGTCAAACCCAGCCAAGTGATATGTGCTTTTATCAAACATATTTTTCACTAGTATAGCTTTAATTATTGATGTTAATCCAATTAGTCTTGATTTAGAAATTTGTTGTCCAGCCAAATCATATCGAATTTCATCAAAGAGATTTCCAATGAGGTTACTGGATAATATATACTTAGCTTCCATCAGATCATCTCCAGCCTTCGCAGCTGGTTTTTTACACTTCACCTCCCCCTCAATAAATATAAATGATTTGCATGGAAGACTGTACTGATCCATAGAAGCCACATGGATGCGAGCTTCATCTGAGGGTTTAATTTCTTGACCCGAATATACTGTATGAGTATGGAAGTGAAATTTAGTAATATCATTATAGAACTCGAGTTGAGATTCAACATCGAGAATTTCACTAATTGCTGCGCCGTACATGACGTCAATCTACTATAAATCCCAACTTTTCCAATACTCTCGCGCTTTTCGGTGATATAGCACGTACATTTTTAGGTGTTGACTCTATCACGTTCGAGTCTCTAATGAGCTTCTGTAAGCAAATGCTAGTGTGAGGTTTGAAAACGAGGAATCTCATTTCAAGTTCTTTGTTTTCCACGAATGTGAAGTCTAATTGTAATTATATCTCCCCGGAAATCAATAAATGATCCTTCTTGATTGGTTACCTTTACATTAATAATTTGAATTCTATGTGTGTTCAAAGGCATATAGATTATCGTATTAGGAATTTCATTTATCAAATACCCACTAGGTACTCTAGGTGAAAACTCGTATATAATATGTTTCTGTTTGCCATTAGAGTGACTCCCACATGCTATATTGCACTCAACTACAATACAGTCAATATTTGTTATGCTAACTAAATGCTGAGAATAATAACATTTATTTGGTTGTAATATAACATTATCAAAACCAAGCATTTTTCCTATTGAATTAGATGATGTAAAGTCAATAGGCTTATCAGAACGAATTTCAAGCTTCATAGTATTTGTGTTAGCTCTTATATTAAGTTTCTTTTCGTCACTATTCAATTTAGTCTTTAAAGCTAATATAATGTCATCAACTTCATATGCACCCATATCAAGATCAATTAATTTATTACCATATTTGAAGGTAGAATTTTTACCTTTTATAACATTTGCAATGCTATTGTAAGTACAGAAATTAATCAATCCAATTTCCCATTCTTTATTTTTATCCAAATCGAGAATTTCTTGCAAATGTTCATAGAGGTCACTTGATCTAGATTGTAATGTAATAACAACCATCTTATATGTTTTCGGTACAAATACTGGATTACAACTGGTTCGCAAAAAACAAGAGCAGTACCCGCTATACCTTTGACAATTTTGCTAGCCAAACTCAAGATTCCTCTCCCTCATTTCCTAGAAGATAACTTTCTTCTACATACCATTTTTCATTACCTTTCAACTCAATAGTTGAACATCGACTGAGGTTAATTAATCAAACACTTAACCTCAATCGAGAGACAAAGAGATTGTCTCACTAAGTGCTTTATATATTACTACAAAGTTGGTATGTTTTGATCAATGGGGAATACAATTTTCTATCATCAAGTGTCTTATTAACACACTTGTTAAGTATGTTGTAAGTTTTGTAGAAATTGAAAAGAATTGAACGTTCATCAATCATAAATCTATACCAATGTCTTAGACTAACATCGAGAGAAGCATCTGATGAATTTACACATGATTTGATATAAGATAATGTATGATTTCTTACTAGCAGAGATACCTGCATAGATTGAGGTGTTTCCAAATCCCTTATCTTATTTCGTACATCTTGTATAGATTCCAATATTCTCTTACTATCATTTTGCATTGAATCATACTTTTTCAAAGCAATATGGAAAAGTAATAGCATATTCACACAACATATTATAAAAAGAAGAACAAATACTATTCTCCATACGATTATCTTCATTGCAGAACTTCTCCCTTCAAGTGTTGTAAGCATACTGATAAAAATAGATTGCAATATCTATAGTGAGTGTATAGTGCTGACAGATGGAAGAGAATGCCGCAACAAGGTTGAGACCAATATGTGGTGCATGCGCGTGCGTGCAGCAGCAACTATAAAATAGCTTCTCTTGTGACCGTACACTCATTGACTGCATAGTTACAAGAGCATTACTATCCTTGCGTGAACAGTGTACTATTCTACATTCATTGAGTGCTCAGTTACAAGAGGATCTATTCTTGCGTGAACAGTGTACTATTCTACATCTTCTTCTTCTTCTTTGACACAACAAACAGGTGAGAAATAAAAACAATTTTTACAAAAACAATATTACAATTTATTATTAATCACTACAATATTTACATTATATACTACTACTACTTGTAAAGCATCCCACTGCAACATGGTATGACAATAAGATTGCTAAATTTTTACAATTGGCATTAAATTTGACAACTTTTATCGGTGAAATTGTGGATGAAAATCTCTGAGGTAGATATACCTCAGTGATTTTCTTTGTAGATGCAATGTTTATTTTTAATATGATTCTCCTCCCATGGTGGTTTGTTTCTTCAGGAGCAGAGATAATATTATGCAGGACATCTTCTGCCAGCTCGCGGAGAGGCATCCATGGTTTAGCTGACGGTCTATTGATGAGTGAAACAAAATCATCTCGACCTCCTCTAGTAGCGGAGTGATGGAGGAGTTCTCAGCTTCATATGCACGTTGTTTCTGTTGAATAAAAATAAATCTATGATTAGTAACTTATTATAATTTGTTTCAGATTATCAACTACTTGTGATCAACAGATTATTGTCATAATCTCAACTTGATATCTTCAGATTGACAAGACATTCTCTACACAAAGTGAGTAATAACTGATATTCAAATGATTTGAATAAATAATATTTCTTGCTTCATATTGCAGAATCCAATAGTGATGCATCAAATGCATACATCAAATTAATAAGCAAGCTCTTTCAATGTACATTGCAACAAATAACTATCAACTGAATCAGTAATTTTCTTAACACATCACTTCAATTATATTCTATTATTTTATAGCAAAAAATAGTATGCATGCATGATTAGTACAAATAGTTTCATAGCATAATTTAAATAATATATATGATCAGTGCAATGTAAGCATCATAATATTGATCATGAAATCAAAATATTCATCTTATTCAATTTTTGACTGAAGTCTAATCAATTCAACTAGTGAGCTTGATCAGTTCAATTTCAAAAAGTAATCATTATAATATTCATGAATTCAAAATATGCACATCTTATTCAATTCTTAACTGAACTCTAATCATTTAATATCACATTGTGAATGCATGTAATATGAAGACATCTATTAGAAATTAGTTTTTCACAGTAAAGTGAGAAATTTATTAGATAGTAGCATGCATTCAACCTAATCACCTCAAATAATGATATTTCTTGATTTCATAAAACAACATAGAAGTTGCTCAATTCAAATGAACATATCAATTTCAATGTAATCATCATATTCATGAACTCAAATATACGTCTTATTAAATTTTTAACTGAACTCCAAAGTTGGATAGTTTCATTTCCTATATTACAATTCGTTATCAAGAAATAATTCTTGTTTGAAATTGTCTTTCAAAGCTAATCAGATTCATCAATTTCTCACAATAAATTGAACTCTAATCATTTAATATCACAATGTGAATGCATGTAATGTGAACAGATCTATTGGAATTTAGTTTTTCTCAGTAAAGTAAGAAATTTATCAGATAGTAGCAAGCTTTCAACAAATTAATGACAACAAATGAAGATTTTAAATTATCTGTTCACATTACAAGTTAATGATATTTGAAATAACTAACCTTTGAGGGTACAAAGATGGTTCCCTCATCCTCCTCCAGAAAGCGCAGATTTCTCTTCCCCTGTTGCTTGTTGGAAATCATCGTGAGCGGCACACATCTCGGTACCCACTCCAGATGAGATGGCGGAGTGTCCGGTACGATGATTTCCTCACTGCTCAGCCCCCTCTCCACAATGACACCACGGCTCTTCAGTGGTGACTCCTTGCAGTCGGATGCAGCAGCGGGAGCAGCAGTGGTAGTGGTGGTTGGAAGCTTCTTCTTCTTCTGCTGTGCAGCTTGTGCTGCCCTGTAAGATGGGAAGGAAGTGCTTTGTTGAGGAGGAGTATATGGAAGAATGTACTCCTGATGTGTAGATGATGAGTCCATGATGACGAGGATATGTGAAACAGGAATGTGACTAGTGCTCGAATGAAGCTGGCAAATCCAATAAGTGCTACTTATATACTCATTCATTTCTCTCTCTCTGTTTTAGGTTGAGTGAGAGATAGTGCATTTTCCCACTTATCACATCCTTGATATACAAAAGCATTCTAACACGTACAGCAAGGTGCATTCAGAGAAAAAAAAATCAAATTCTCACAATGAGTAGTGGTGTTTTGAGAGAGCTGCCTATCCAATAGAAATCGAGGGGTGTGGCCTCCCCCCTCCACCCCCCTGCCCCAGTCGGCCATTTTGGCCCCGCCCCCAGCCAATAGGAATCGAGGGGCGTGGCCATGCCCCCCTCCACCCCCCCCTGCCCTAGTCAGCCATTTTGACCCCGCCCCCCTCCACCCCCCCAGCCATAGTCAGCCATTTTGGCCCCGCCCCCAGCCAATAGGAAGCAAGGGGCGTGTTCAAAATGGCGTCCCCCTTCCCTAGTGTAATTTTGTCCCCCACCACCCCAACCAATAGGAAGAGGCGACGGCCATTGTAGCAGGTGTCCATCTCCCCAACCAAGAGGTTCCCCTACCCAGGAAGTGCCCCCGACGGCGGCCATCTTTGTTGTAGCAGGTGTTAACTGACATCTGCCCCAGTTAACACCTGCTTAATTTGCATATTAAAAATATCCCCACATTTAAAATCTTTAAACTCTCAAACTACACTACTAATCTATTTCCCAGTCATATTTTTTTCTTTTTTTTCCTGCATCACTTGGTCGCCTATCACTGAACATTCTTTTCAAAAACAACTCTTGCACCTGATCAGAATTCAAATTATGTTGTACAGCTTCACTCATGTCAAAGATGTACCTCTTTTTTACATATTGTGCAATCAAATAGTATGAAAAGTTGAACAACTGTTCATTTAAATATTTCTGAAAATCTTCACCTTTCATAATCATCTGCATAATGTCATCTTTTAGCTTTTGGTGAGAAGCTGAATTTTTTTCATCAAGTTTCTTTTGCACCTCAGCCAACATAATATTGAATGTTGATTCTAGATCAACTACTTTCAAATTATAATCTTGCCTGTTAATAAAGTTAAGTTTATTTTGTGCAATTAGATTGTCTTTTAATTCTTTCAATTTAGTTTCTAGCAAATCTGTATCAACATGTTTTAAACAATTGTTTTTACTTTGTTGTTCACATAATGTCTTCAATTCGTCTGATTTCTGATCAAACAACGATCTACTAACATACTTTAGCTCAATATCATCACTAATTGATTTAGACAATGTTTTCAATTGTGAATCGAAATACTGTTTTTGTTGTGCTATCTCCTTCAATATATCAGACATTGAATGCAATTTACTTTCAAACACTTTTTTAGTAATTAAATCAGACTGTAGTTTTTGGAATATACTAGTTGATATTGCAAGTAATTTGCTGTCTAAATATTCCTATCTACTAAATCAGATGATTCAGTTTGCAATTTAGTGAATATATTTGTTGATATTTCAAGCAATTTACTGTCCAAGTATTCTTTGTTAACTAGCGGTGATGATTGATCAGACTGTAGTTTTTGTATTATACTAGTTGAAACTTCCTTTAATTTACTATCCAAGTATTCTCTGTTAACTAGCGACGGCGACGACAATGGATCAGACTGAAGTTTATTGAATATTTGATGATATTTCAAGCATTTACTGTCCAAGTATTCTCTGTAACTAGCGGTGACAATGGATCAGACTGAAGTTTATTGAATATATTTGATGATATTTCAAGCAATTTACTGTCCAAGTATTCTCTGTTAACTAGCGGTGACAATGGATCAGACTGAAGTTTATTGAATATATTTGATGATATTTCAAGCAATTTACTGTCCAAGTATTCTCTGTTAACTAGCGGTGACAATGGATCAGACTGAAGTTTATTGAATATATTTGATGATAATTCAAGTAGTTTACTGTCTAAATATTCTCTACTTGCTGCCACTAATGATGATGATGTTGCTTCTGCTGCTGCTGCTGCTCATTCACAACCACTGTTTAAAACTAATGGTGCTGTTGTATTAAACACATGATGTGTCCTACCAAATCGATCTATTGTACTACTCACTGCAGTGGTGGCGCTACTGCCCGACATCTCTATTCTTGTCAAGTGTTAAACACATACTAACGACTAAAAGCAACATTGCCACCTAATATAATACCACTTTCTTTCAGTTCTTCAATAATAGAAGCTATTTCAACTGAATGTGATCTATTTCCCGCCTGCTGTGATGAAAGCAGAATATCTAATCTGTCTATCAGTTCATTTGGATTATCCCAGTAGACATACTGTCGACTAGTAGATTCATTTCTTATAAAACCCATACCACTAACAGCTGCTGCTGCTGCATCATCAATCCTTGATCTTTTTCTTTTCCTACTACTACTTGATGGAAATAAAGATTGAATAATTTGTGATTTATAGCCTGTATTTCTCTTTACATAACCGCGTCTATCTAAATGAGCAGCGGTGAGCTGCAATATATTACGATATTTTCTTAAATCACGTTCTGTGTACAGTTTCTGGTCAGGCTGTTTTTTAAATAGAAGTTCACACAAACCAACTGTTAAACGATACTTATTATTATTGTCGATAATTGAATAACCATTGGCAATACTAATATCCTTTACACCCATATAGTATTCATTTACTTTACTATCATAACATATACTATAAGATATACAATTATTCATTTTTTCATTATGAAATTCACGTATATACTCATCAATAAAATCCACTGTTATTGTTGTTTTATTCAAAATATCACTTACATTAGATCTATTCAAACCCTCATCCACATCCATTTCTTGCCCGTATCTTTCTCCTCCTCTCCTCCTCCTCCTCCTCCTCCTCCTCCTCCTCCTCCTCCTCCTCCTCCTCCTCCTCCTCATCGTCCTCTGATTCTTCTTTAAGTCTGCTGCTACTAGTGTGTGCATGTTGTACAAGTGTATCTTTCAATTGTTTTAGTGGATTGATAATTGGTTCTAATGATTTTTGTCTAATCGAATCATTTTCCCTAATCATACTAGTTAATGATCTATGTTTATTAATAATTGACTTACGCAAACCTTTTATCCTGTCAATTACTTTACTAGTATGACGATGATGATGATCACGTTGCACTAGTCTTCGTCCTCGCGCGCCCTCCTCTTTGTTTTTTTCTTTTTAATTTAATTTTACGCATATTGCTAGTAGTAGTAGAACGATAATTAGTTCTTTCACCTACACTGGCTCAACAACAAATGATGAGAATTGACACATGTCAATTGGTGCTATACACACTTGGATCAATATACTTACCAAGACAATTACGATATTTACCAGCATCTGGTTTACACTCAGTGAAAATTGAAATAAAACTATGATTTCCGCTTTGCCATACATGTGAACATAGATTTCTGAATGCAACAAATGTCATATCAGTTCCAACAAAATCTCTAAATATTATTTTTAAATGTGCATATCCATTTTAAAAATAATCAGCATATTTGCATTGTCTCTGATATGATGTTTTGAAATTGCGCCATAGCTTTGAATTAAGTACACACAATCTATGCTTTTGTGTCTGCCCATTGTGAAAAAATTACGTATTTGCGGCACACGTGTAACATTCAAATCGTCAAAATTATCAGTGAATGAGTGTCGATATCATTCGGTTGCGGTATACATTCAATATTGTCAGATTTATAGTAGTTTACACACTTGAGTTTTGAAAAAACAACATCCAATAGTTTATATTTTTCCTGATACAAAGACTTACTGAACAAGTATAGGTTTTTGAATTTTAATCCATTTTTATCGAATATTAAATTCAGCAGTACATTTGTCTTTCCACAATTTGATGCACCGCAAATTAGAATTCTAGCTGAACTTGGCAAAAACTCACCATGCTTTTTTCTATCTAGACAATTTTTGCCCACTTGTTTTTGTATCTACAATTAGATTATCAAAGTTAACTATTGCTATTGACTCTTTTGCTGTCATCATAATAATAACTCTTGCTGCGCGCGCTTGCTGTTTACACATGCGTGTCTACAGTTCAACTATGCTGTTACATCGCTACATCCGATGTGGTGTGTGGTGTGTGTTGTGTGTGTGTTTGTGTTGTACTACAAGCGGTTTATGAATGAAGAAAACACGCACATACAATGTTCACAGTTTATTAAAAATACTAGATACATACAAATTTAGCAGCAGCAGCAGCTAAAACAAGTATATCTTACAAAGTTGACAATACATAAAAGTTGAAAATACATACATTAGTGTGACAGCTGCATACATAAAAGGTGAAAATATACATACAAAGTGACAGCTGCAGTAAGGTAAGTGGCGACAAATCTAGTGATAATACATACAAAGTGACAGTGTTAATATTATAAAAAATTGTAAATTATACAAGCGTGTGTCTTTCACATAATACAGTATAGCACCAGCGTCACACGCATTAATTAAGATTAGCCATTGACATGCAATAATCTAAAATAAAATTAATATCTTTTCTTTCTTCTTATCATCATCTTCATCACATCAGCTACATTAAAGTCTATTGATTTAATTTGCGAGTAAAGTATGTTTAGTTGCATAGAAAATTGAGCACAAATACAAGTATCTACTACATCAAATACGCTGCTTGCATCTTAAATTTTTATATGAACATATACTTAAATGAAACCTACTATCATCATCATCATCATCATCATCAACAACAACAACAACATCACTGGAAAATGTTTTTTTACATAAGCCAACTAGAAAGCATTTTTCAATATCAACACGTTTTACACACATCGCTTTAAGCGTACACAAAAGATCAATTATCTTTAATAATACTACACGCATCGTTACCATTCAGCAAATAGAACAACAGTGGCGCATCCATAGCCATTGACATTATGTTTATATCATATCTGAAACAATATGCAAATAAATTTATGATTTTGCGCCTTGCACGCAGTTTCTTCTTCTGTTTTACAGACGGAGTAATAATATCACTCTATCTATCCAGCTAGTTTTATCAAAGCCTAACCATTTAACAAGATATTATTGTTTGATTTTCGTATTATTCGTTCAACTAAATATGTATTTTGTTCGGACGGTGTTAAGTTTGTTTTCATCAATTGTTCACTATAAAATCTACCTTGTATGATTTCATTGTTAAGATCGCGAATTACATAGGTTGGCGGTTGTGTGGGAAAAACACCGTGAATTATAAACAGTTCTGGCGACCAATTTAATCTAAAACTTTATCAAAACCTGACGAAACTTACTTATTCGCACTACGTCGCCTATGCAAACTTTGGTCGATAACACTACGCGGCGACGGCGATGGTTTTTGTCTTTTTCAACTGTAACATGATCAAATGCTTTTCATGACGTCGTCTAACACTGGCCGGTGTCATGCCAATCGCTGAATGAATAGTGTTATATATTGATAAACAATGTCCGGCAAAAGTTTTTAACCATTTTTGCGTACCGTTAGCAGTTAGTCGTTCATACAAACGTGATTTCAGTGTTCGGTTCAATCTTTCAACAAAAGCTGCCTTAATTTCAGAAAATACACTGTAATGATTAATGTTCAACCTATCGAATAGTTGTTTAACATCCTTATTGTAAAATTCGCGACCTAAATCGCTTTGCACATTTTTTATACCCTTATTTAACACTATTTCGCGCTAATTTTCGTTCAACTTCTTTTCCTGTTTTAGTTTTTAATGGTTCAGCAAAAGCATAACGTGAAAAACAATTATTGCAATCAAAACATAACGATAGCCGTTGTTTGCTCTAGCAATTCTGGCAATTCAATTAAATCAATTTGAATGAGGTCTTTTTTCCTTTTAATAATATTTACGTCTGTTGAATTTTCTTCGCGCTGGACGGTGCAATTCCTGAGCAATTTTCTGTTGCAAATCTGACATATTTGCGGTTTCGTCTCCCCTACACGAATGTGCGCGTGCGCGTGATTGTTTTTGCTAGAGTTCAGTCACACCTGCAGCACTGCTCCGATGTCTTCACAGCGATCTTTCTTCTTCTCTTCTTCTTCTTCTTCTCTTTAGACGGATGTTGTTTCTGCCGCTTCTTCTTCTTCGTGTTCGACACTGAGCTGTGTCGGAGCGGTGCTTGTTGAACTGGTTTCATTAATAGCTTCTTGCTCCTCGCGCTCTCTCTCTCTCTCTTTCACTCCACTGCTGCGATCAATCTGACGTAACAGCAGTCCACTAGCCGTGTTGCTGCTGCTGCTATCATTCTTCTCTTCTTCTCTCTTCTATTAAATAATGACCCCACGCTTTCGTATCTATACCGTTTGATTCAATGTATCTTTTTGTGTCAAATGGTGATAATGCAACTTTGGCACACGATATTTGATAATATCATGTGAATAACTGCGTAATTGTGAAAAGCATTCACGTTGAACTAATCTATCTGTCAGCATTTCATGTACATGTCATATCTTAGTTTATTGTTTATAATTGTTCTTGCTACGCCTTTAGCTGCGTGCTTGCTAAATTTTTCATAAGAACTATCCTTAATACTACTACTATTATTACTACTACACTACTACTGTTACTGCCGCTACTAGCACTACTGCTTAGTACATATTCAAAACTGTAAAGTTTTGCACGAAGACCGCAAAAAGCCGTAATAATGCCAGATTTTAATTCATCTTTAAATGTGCCAGGTACACCATGGTTCAATTGACTATAACAACAATGTGTGACAGGATACCTTTTGTGTAAAATGTTTTGAAGATTTTGTTTGATAA